>NC_067403.1:172659420-172949420 GCF_016432865.1 Antechinus flavipes | reverse complement strand
TTATTTTTAATTCTTCCCTTAAAATCAGATAATCTGCCTTTACTATCAAACCATGGCTTGAAATCTCTCTCATTTTTTGTGTTCCTATATCATATTCTGATCATGTGGAGTTTATATAAATGCACAGATTTTGGAAGAGAGAGAGAGAAAGAAGGGGAGAGAGAGGGAGAGAGAGAGAGAGAGAGAGAGAGAGAGAGAGAGAGAGAGAGAGAGAATAATAATTACACTAGAGTATTTTGAATTAATTTTTCCATAGAACCAAGAAGAAAATTTTTGTGGCAAAGAATTTTTTCAATTCAAAGGAAAAGTAAACAAATAAGCAATTTGTATTTCTCTATTCACCTTGAAATCCAAAACAACCGGGGAATGTGAAAATGTAGAAAGGCTGATTTCATGACTATAATCTCATTTAGTGTTTAGAAGCACCTAAGTGATTCGAACCATAGAGCCCTAGACTAGGAGACAGGAAGACCTGAGTTCAAATATGGCCTCAGGCACTAGCTGCATGGTCTTAGGCAAGTCACTCAACTGTTTGTTTATCTTAAAATTAGGGTTAATAATAGGACCTATATCTCAGAGTTGCTGTAAGAATCAAATAGACATTTACAAAGCATGTAGCACAGTGCCTGACACATTGTAGATGATGTATAATTACTTATTAAATCTAACTGTAGTTTTTTATTATATATATTATAGCTTTTTATTTACAAGATATATGTCTGGGTAATTTTTCATCATTGACAATTGCCTCCGAGATCTGAATTAATCTATCCCTTTTCATAAGAAAGTCATTTAACCTCTTAGTTCTCCAAAGGCAAGTTTATAAGACAATTAGTTGTCAATAAATTGTTGATGATCACCCATAAATAAAATGACAAGTTCATATAAAAATATGATAACTTCAATTTTTATACAATTTCAATGTTTGGAGAATGTCTTTCTCAAAATATTATCCACTATTTTCCTTATTTTACAGGGAAGAAAATTCAATCACCAAACAGCCAAATAACTTAAAATTAATGTATTAGTAATGATAGAGTCAAGATCTTTTGATGAGTTCAGACTACAGAAAAGTATTGTTTCACTTGTTCTGACTCTTTATGATCATAGGAGATTTCTTGGAAAAGATAGTGATGTGCTTTTCCATTTCCTTCTTTAGCTCATTCTGTACATAAAGAAACTGAGACAAACAGGGTTAAGTAACTAACCCAGAGTCACATAGGAGATGGTATATGCCTGAGCTGAACTCAGGTCCTCTGACTTGGAGACCAATTGCTACCTCATCTCTGTAGGATTTTCTCTTATCAGTCAATCACAGTTTTCTTATTCTAACCTTGGCAATACTTGGTGAGACTTTTCAAATGCACATGATATTTTTAAGGGCTGGAGGATGGGAAAGGTATGATTACTTTAGAATCAGTCTTTTCTTCGGGTTTTTATATCCTGATAGTCAAATCTTTTCTCTTTCTTCTGAGTTGGTGATATTCATTACTGCATAGAATCTCCTGTGTTTATATACTAAAAACTAAATAAACAAAAATTGGCATGAGAAATGGATACTTTTATTTGTCAAATTAAATATATAAGACTTTTTCCTCCCCTTTCAATGAAGTGGCTTATTTCCCAAAATCTCCATGGTGTACAAGACCTTTCCTTGTAGCCCAGTGACTTTTATATTGTTAAATTAGAGCATTTCAAAAGCCTACAGGAGATTTGGTTTATATGTTACAATTCACCCTTCTGCCAGCAATAACTATGTCAACTCATCATACTTACACATAGAACATTATGTACATGAAATCAAATATAGTAAAGTAGGAGTTAATTATTTTAAAGGCTTTGAGCATCGCATGCAATCCAATTCACATCTCATCATGAGCCAAAGCCGCTTCATATCTTAAATGATATTAAAAGCTCACAGCATCTTTTAAGACATTGAGCAGCTTTGGATCATAGGGAAACGTGCCTTGGATGGAACAAGAAAACAGATTGCCAGGCCAGTCATCCAGCTACAAAAACATTCTTGCTTCCCCAACTGTTACATATTTAAGACACAGTTGTGTTAGTCTCCAGTCACTGTTGAGGACTACCAATTACTTACTGAGAGGCTTCCTGGTGAAAAGGCAAATGAGCTTCATTTAGAGACAGAAGTCCTTGGTTTTGATCCCAACTCTACTGTCACAACCTGCATGACCTTGACCCACAAGCTACTTCTCATTGTTAAGGCTTGTTTGTCTCATCTATAAAAGAAAGAGCATCAACTAGACAAGTTTCAAAGTCCCTCCTGCCCCTGAATCTTAGGACTCACCAAGGTCTAACTTGTATGTAAGTGCAGGAATTAGGACATGAAGCTTGGCTTCCTAATCCCTAATACTCCTGAATGAAAGGGTAAAAAGAGAGAACTAGAATTAAAGGTAAAAATATGCTTATTCAAGTATTCAAAAAAATGCTTCGAGGAATGCACTGTTGGTTTTCTAAACTTTATATTGCTGATAAATGCTAACACAGCATTATCTGGGTACCTGACTATAAATTCATACTGTTAGCCAATGAGTTATAAGGGGAAAATAATTTTAAACAGGATATAAATGTACTGAAAGAATATATTGCAAGGCTACCTCAGCACTTATGAAAAGAAACTAGGAAGCTGAGGGAATAAAGAGTCTAACTATGAATTAGGCTCTAATACAATAACAAAATAAAAATTTTCCCTTTTTGATTATGGTTTGAAAGTGATTTAGCAGATTTGTAATATAATTACAAATTATAATATATACTATGCATATTACATGTAATATAAAACTATATAAAATATATGAATATATAATATACACATGTGTGTATGTACATACATATAACAAGATGGTATAGACATACATGTATGTACATGCATACACATACAGTACTTGTATGCATGCATATATGTTATGAGTTCAAATGTTGGAGTTCTTGTTCTTCTCAAAGCACAGCCGATTTAGAGGCTTAGAGCCCTTCGGATGTCTCCAAATCCAAAGGTTCTGTCCTTCAGCCTCTGCCTCTGCTTTCTTCTGCCTCCAACCAACACAGTGATGGAATGTCTCTCTTGTCTCCTTCTGGGGAGCCCAGCCACCAACTACAGTGGTGTGAGATGAAGATGAATCTGGTTGTCCACTGAACTCTCCACTTGTAGCTTTATCCTCTGAAAACCCTTCGTCTGCCACCAGAGTCGCTCCTCTCGAGTCCAGCTGAACTTTCTTCTGCGACCAGCCAGCCAAGAGGAAATAATGTATTCTGCCATAGAGCCCTCATCGCTGGCCTTTTATCTGACTCTTCTGAGAGAATGGGATTATGGGTTTTCTCCCATAGTGCTCTCTGGCCCAACGAACTTCAAGGGAGGTGTGAACTCATTGAACTCCAATGAGTAAAGGTGTGAACACAAGCCTTGTATTAATTAGTTCTACTTAGTACCTTGTTTCAGGTTCTGCCCAAAACATCTTCTTGTAAGATTAGATCAACTCTAATTAGTTAGCAGTTAGTAAGGATTCCAACACATATACATATATGGAAAATAGAATATTTCTGTGAGAAGAAAGCCGTATTAAGAGGAAATGGACTTGAATCCACATACTAGTTTTGCCATTTTTCCCCTACATCAAATAAGAAAATATTTGCAAAGTGCTTAGCAAACATAGTAGGTGCTTAATTAATAACTTTACCCCTTCTTTGCTCTTCTCCCTGTATATGGTCATAGAAAAGTCATGTCAATATTTAGGTCTTATTTTATTTTATGCAAAATGAGAAATGTGGAGCTGATGACCCTCATGCTCTCAATTTTATAAACATTTATCTATACACTAATGAATTTTAAATTTTCTTATCCAACACTAACTTTACCTCTAATTTCAGAGTGATAATAAGTCCAAAAAATAATGACCTGTTTTTCTCCCCTCTAATGGTGGTTTTCCTAGAGATGAGATCTCAAATCATCCCAGCCCCCTTTTTCACTGGGTAATTCATGGTTTAGCAGTCCAGGGCTCTGTCCCAAATGACTGTTGGTAGAAAAGAACTAGTCTCAGCTGGATGCTGAACCCTTTCTCTCCAACTTTGTAGAGGGCTATATAGCCCTGCACAACATCACACACACACACACACACACACACACACACACACACACACACACACACACTGGTCTAGTCTCATTTATCCTATTTATTGTCCTCATTCCTAAATTTGCTGGTCAGGTATTGCAGCTGAGGTTGAAGTTCTGGCACAAAAGGAGAATGGTGAGATTGAAGCATTAGATTGAGCATTTTCTCTCCCCTTCCACTCTCCAAGGCCAGATCCATGTCTTGCCCCTTTGCTTCTGTTTCTTTCCTTTCCTGAACAGATATTTTACAGCATACAATGCTGCCCCTAAGCAAACTTCTACAGCCTGGAGCCCAGACCTTCCAAGTACTAGAAAGAGGAAAAAGTGCCTGGATTTGAGCTTTCTTGCAAATCCATGGGTTGAGAATTTTATTCATTTTTAATTATTCTTAATGCCTGGTTAAGAGGAATCAATATCATCCAGCAGCTAAAAATCTAAGCAATTTAAAAAATATGTGACATATTTAAAATTGGTCATCTAGGATATATGAGACTCCAAAATATATTCCTTTTAAATCTTGAAGCACAAGATAGCTGATGGTTGGAAAGCCATACAATGGAGACTCTAAGACATCTTGTCAGTCTATAAAATAGCTATGGAAAATAGTAAGTACCAAATTAATACATTGCATTGCAAGTATTAGCAATAAGGTACTAATGAGATTTTCAAATTAATAGGAACATTAGAACCAGTGAATCCATCCCAGAATAGTCCCCCTCAATATGATACAACCATATAGAAGAATTATGGTCAAGATAGGAAGTTGAAAGGGGCAGGTTATATGTGTGTATGTATGTATATAATAATAATATCTTAATAAAAATAAGCTACTTATGTGTGTGCCACTGGGCACTGTAGTTCCACTTGAACTATTTGGACTCTAGGAAAAGACTTTGGCAAAAGAGAGAAGATAAATGTTTAGCCACAATCATACATTTTACCTTAACTGGCTCTCCATCTGAAAATGTTGGAGAAACAAAAAAAGGTGCATAACTACCTAAGCAAGAGAATATCTAAGACAAGAATTACCCAGATATTTTCAGATCTGTGAAGAAGGAAAGAATTCATAACCAAAGAAAGCTAGAGTACATTATGAAATGCAAAATGGATAATTTTGCTTTTATTAAATTAAATAAAACCAATGCAGACAAGATTAGAAGGAAAGAAGAAAACAGAATTTTTTTTTTATATCCAAGGGTTCTGATAAAGGCCTTATTTCTAAAATATATAGAAAATTGACTCAAATTTATAAGCTGTAGTTCAATTGATAAAGATATTAACAGACAATTTACAGATGAAGAAATTAAAACTATTTCTAGTCATATAAAAAATACTCTAAATCACTATTGGTCAGAGAAATGCAAATTATGACAACTCTGAAGTACCATCTGACATCTCTCAGATTGGCTAAGATGTCAGGAAAAAATAATGATAAATGGAGGGCATATGTGAAAACTAGGACACTAATGCATTGTTGGTGGAGCTGTGAAATTATTGAAACATTCTGGAGAATAATTTGGAACTATAACCAAAGGGCTATCAAACTGTGCTTACCTTTTGTTCAGTGTCTCCACTGAGTCTATATCCAAAAGAGATGACAAAAAAGGCAAAAGTATTTGTGGCAGCCATTTTCATAGTAGCAAAGAATTGGAAACTGAGTGGGGAATGACTGAATAAGTTATGGTATATTACTGTTATGGAATATTGTTGTTCTATAAGAAACGATCAGCAAGATGATTTCAGAGAGTCCTGGAGAGACTTACATGAACTGATGCTGAGTGAAAAGAACAGAACCAAGAAAACATTGTGCCTATCAACAGCAAGATTATACAATAATCAATTCTGATGGATGAGGCTCTTTTCAACAAGGTGATTCAGGCCAGTCCCAATGGTCTTGTGATGGAGGGAGCCATCTGCACCCAGAGACTGACTGTGGACTGTGTGGATCACAATATAGTATTTTCACTTTTTGTTGTTGTTTGCTTGCACTTTGTTTTCTTTCTCATTTCTTTCTCCTTTTTGATCTGATTTTTATCATGCAGCATGATAGTTCTGGAAAAATATTTAGAAGAATTGTACATGTTTTTTTTTAATAATTTTTTATTGATAGAACCCATGCCAGGGTAATTTTTTACAGCATGATCCCTTGCACTCACTTCTGTTCCGATTTTTCCCCTCCCTCCCTCCACCCCCTCCCCCAGATAGCAAGAGTCCTTTACATGTTGAATGGGTTGCAGTATATCCTAGATACAATATATGTGTGCAGAACCAAACAGTTTTCTTGTTGCACAGGGAGAATTGGATTCAGAAGGTATAAATAACCCGGGAGGAAAAACATAAATGCAAGCAGTTTATATTCATTTCCAGTGTTCTTTCTCTGGGTGTAGCTGCTTCTATCCATCTTTGATCAATTAAAGCTCTCTTTATTGAAGAGGTCCACTTCCACCAGAATACATCCTCAAACAGTATCATTGTTGAGGTACATAATGATCTCCTGGTTCTGCTCATTTCACTCAGCATCAGTTCATGTAAGTCTCGCCAGTCCTCTCTGTATTCATCCTGCTGGTCGTTCCTTACAGAACAATAATATTCCATAACATTCATATACCACAATTTACTCAACCATTCTCCAATCGATGGGCATCCTTTCATTTTCCAGCTTCTAGCCACTATAAACAGGGCTGCCACAAACAGAATTGTACATGTTTATATGACATTGGATTACTTATTGTCTAGAAGAGGGGATGAGGGGAAGAGAGGGAGAGAAATTTGGAACACAAGGATTTGCATGGGTGGATGTTGAAAACTATTTTTGCATATATTTTGATAAAAAGCTATTATTTAAACAATAAAAATAATTATTAATTAATTTTTTAAAAGGTTACTCAGGTATTCCCCAACTCTTAGTACAGCATTCTATCCACTGAGCCATTAGCTGCTTCAAAATCATCTCATGCCATTATATGAATCAGATCTTAGTAAGTAGCAGAAGAAAAAGAAATGGAATGTCCAGAAATGTGTTCTTGTTTCTCTGCTGTTTAACATGTTTATCAATGACATGAATAAAGGCCTAGAGGACATTATTATTGAATTACATATGAAATCAATAATAATAATAATAATAACTTTCACATTTATATACCACTTACTCTTATGCCAGATATTATGCTAAGCACTTTACAATTATTATCTCCTTTCATCCTCACAAGAATCTTGGAAAGTTGGTGCTATTATCATCCCCATTTCACAGATGAAGAACAGGAATCAAACAGGTTGAGTTACTTGTCCAGGATCATGCAGCTAGAAAGTGTCTGAGACCAGTTTAAACTCAGGTATTCCTGGCTCCAGACCCAGCACTCTACTGTACCATTCATTTGCCTCAAACAAAATTGGGAGGGATAGTTATTTCGCTAAATAATAGTCATGTTGCAAAAACATTTTGACAGGGTGAAGCACAAGACTGGATCCAATAAGATGAAATTCAATATGAATGGATATATAAAATTTATACTGGGTTCAACAAATCAATTTCAAGTATAGGATAAAAGAAAAGATCTGGGCTTTTTAGTGAATTATAGGCTCAATATGTCAGCTCAATATGATATAGCAACCCAAAATGCTAATGTAACATCAAGCTAGTAATGTGTATGTTTATATATATGCATATGTATATAAGATAAAGAAAAAAGAATGGTGGGACACTGTGTATGAATATATGTATATTCATGAATACACATACATATACATGTAGATACATATGAGAAGGGGATGAGAGAGAGAAAGAGAGTGACAGAGAGAGAGAGACAGAGACAGAGAAAGAGACAGAGACAGAGAGAGAGAGAGAGAGAGAGAGAGAGAGAGAGAAAGAGAGAGAGAGGTTTTCCCAAGTCTCAATGCAGTTTTAATTTTTAAAACTACATTTCTGAATTGACTGTGTATATATAGGTATAGACTCATATAATGTCTGTATTAAAATTTGGTGAATGACAGATCTTGAGGTTTTTTAAATACTCTCATCACCTTTCCTTCCCTTTACTGAGTTTATGGAAATTATGGAGGAGTTGGTATATGTGCATGTGCACACATGCATACATGTGGTTAAGTGTTGGAGATGGAGCAGGAGAGATGGTAATTATCCAGAAGTTTGCACCTGCTATCCCTCCCTCTCTTCATCTTCATCCCCTAAGCCCTGTTGAAAACAGTTCTCAATTTAAGACTCTACCACCCACAACTCCCTGCAGTTTATAGCCTGGAAAATTCAGTCTTGGAGCTCAAGTGGACCTAAGAGACCATCTAGTTCAAACCTTTTTCTTTTACATGTGAGGAACTTCAGAGCATTGTGGTTGTTGGGAGTGGGGCAAGGGAATGGGGATGGCAGGTGGTATAGTTTATGTAAGGTCATACAGCTTATTGATGACAAAGCCATGACTATAAATCAGGGCTCTTGATTGGATTCAGAGCTTTTTTTTTCTACATTCACACATTAAAATTTGGGTTTTCTCACTTCAAGAAGACAGGTATATACAAATTAAAGGAGAAAAAAAAAACCTATGTTGCCCAGAATTCTCTAAACAAACAAGGGTGCCAGCATTTCACAGCTGCAATTCTTAACTTTAGGGAGTTTGTTGGAATCTCATCTTCTTTACCTTCCCCCTATGATTTGAAGCTCATTTATTGTTTGTTTCTTTGTTCATCCCTCCCTCTCTCTCCCTCCTTTCCTCCCTCCTTTTCTTCCTCTCTCTTTTCCTTTCTCTCTTTCTCCCTTCTTTCCTCCCTCCCTCCCTCCTTCCCTCCCTTTCTCCCTTCTTCCCTTCCTTCCTTCCTTCCTTCCTTCCTTCCTTCCTTCCTTCCTTCCTTCCTTCCTTCCTTCCTTTTCTCTTTTTCTCCATCTCTCAGAATCTCTGTATCTCTCTATCTCTGACTCTGTTTCTCTATCTCTTTCTTTTCTCTGTCCCTGCCTTTCTCTCTCTCTCTCTCTCTCTCTCTCTCTCTCTCTCTCTCTCTCTCTCTCTCTCACACACACACACACACACACACACACACACATTTCACTTTCCCTTTTGTCCTGGGAAAGAAATGTTTTAGTTGAAACACAAAATGCTTATTTTATTTTTGCATATGTGACTTGAGACATTTTTTGTTTAATGTTGGCTCTTTCTAATCTCTTATTGGTGTTAAATATTTTCGCAAAATTAAAATAGAAACATGGTGAGTCCTGATTGTTGACTGATTTTTATCAAAATGGCTTTATTCTTTTCCACATGTCATGGTTTTATGTTGTGTAAATGATATTCTCATTACCAGATGGTATGAAAAAGAAAATACTTCAGGGAGGTATATGCTGTGTAATTCTGAACATCTAGTATCTATTAAAAAATAAGAAAGCTTTTAAAATTAGCCAATAAAGTGTCTGAAATTTGCAGAGTACTCTAGGGACCTTCTCAGTTGACCAGATGAGGATGATAAACAGCCATTCAATAAACTAATTTCAAAATGGAACTCCCAGTGGTAATTATGGTGCTGATGATCTTTGCCTAGGAAGAGAATTACAAGGGGGTAAAAAGATTGCAAATGTCTGTGAAAGCAAGCTGCTTGTTAAGCAGATTCTTTGTTTAGCAACTTTTTTTTATCATTCCAAGTTTTACACATGTAGTATCTGGGAAAATGATATGAGCAAAAAAAATTAGCATTTATAAATAGAGGCCAAATCCTCACGCTCAGCCCGACCTTAGTCTATGTCTATTATATATGTACTCATTGTTCTGAGGATAGTTAGGTGACACAATGGATAGATCACTGAGCTTGGAATCAGGAGGACTCATTTCATGAGTTCAAATCTGGCCTCAAACATTAATTAAGACAAATCACTTAATCCTGTTTGCTTCAGTTTCCTTTTCCTTAAAATGAGCTAGAGAAGGAGAAAACCACTTAATTTCTTTGTCAAGAAAATTCCAAATGTCCACTTTGTGGGCACTGAAAGATTACCAACCCCCAAGTCTGAGCTATGAAAATAATAGAACCTGTGAGGACAGAAATTCAGATGAGACATCTTCCTCCAAAACTAATATAAAGTCCATAGTCAAGAAGTAGTCTGGAAGAATGAACAAACAAAAAATAATTCCAGCCTAAAAAGTTATTTAAATGACAGAGAAGCTCAACACCCCCCCCAAAAAAGAAAAACTTGAAAATATCTATAGACAACTCTCAAAGAAAATTTGGATATATGTTCCATAAGAATTCCAAGAAGTATTGTAGCAAGAGTTTTATAGAATATTAATTATTTTTTAAAACATATAACAGTAGTAAGGGAAAAATAACAAAATAAGAATAACCTAGAAAAGAAAGAATATGAAAAGAAAAGTGACAACTTGGGAGAGGAAAGAAAAAGAAGCACATAAACTACCTGAAGAAAATAATACTTTGAAAATTAGAATTAGCCAAATGGAAGCTAATTTCATGAGATATAAAGAAATAATAAAGCAAAATTTAAAATCTCAAAAATAAGAAACTATGAAATATCTAATAGCAAAAACAATTTAACCAGAGGAAAAAATTGAGAAGAGATAATTTAAGAATCATGAGACCTAATTTGAAAACCTTGAACAATAATTCAAAAGGAGCCTAGATATCATATTTTAAATAAGCATATAGGAAAACCACCCAGATATCTTACAAGAGCCGGAGTACAAATTGGAAGAATACACTACTCAGATCCTGAAATAAATCTTCCTTCCTCCCTCCCTCCCTCATTTCCACCTTCCATTCCTTTCTCCTTTCTTCTTCCTTCCTCCCTCCTTACTTCTTCTCTCCTTCCTTTTTTCTTCTTTCCTTCCTTCCTTCCTTCCTTCCTTCCTTCCTTCCTTCCTTTCTTCCTTCCTTCCTTCTTTCCTTCCTTTCTTTCTTTCTTCTTCCTTCCTTCCTTCCTCCCTTGCTTGCTTCCCTCCTGCCTTCCTGACTTTCTTCCTTCCTTCCTTCCTGCATGCCTGCCTGCCTTTTTTCCTTCCTTCCTTGCTTGCTTGCTTCTTTCCTTCCTTCCTTCCTTCCTTCCTTCCTTCCTGCTTTTCTTCCTTCCTTCCTCCCTTCTTTCTTTCTGTGCTTTCTATTTTTTCATTTCACTGGCTATCTCCATGCCTTAAGACCTCTCCTTCCTCTTCTTCAGTTCCTAACTTCCCTTGCTTTCTTCAGATCCTAGATAAAATTCTATCTTCTTCTAAGAGTCTTTTCTGATTCTTTTTTCTATACTAAATACATTTTTATTGATATTATCCAATTCTTATAGCTCCTGAGTATCTCAGGTATCATTCTCTCCCACTCCCAGAGAGAAACCCGATATGTTGTTTAGTGGTGTATTGTTCTTTGTTTTTGTTATTTTGTTTTGTTTTGTAATTGCATCTGACTTTTCATGACCCCTTTTGGGATTTTCTTGGCAAAGATACTACAATGTTTTGCCATTTCCTTGAGGAAACTGAAGCAAAGAAGATTAAGGACTTGTGCAGGGTCATACACATAGTAAGTATCTGAGACTGAATTTACACTCAAATATTCCTAATTCTACTGTGCCACTTAGGTACACATCCCATAAGAAAAATAGCACTTTTTAAGTTCCAATTGATCTTTAACATTTTGTTACAATTACTTTTGATTTTTTGACTTGTCTTTTTCCACTTACATTATTATAGTTACTGTATGTTCTTGACTCAACTTACTTCATTATCAGTTCATAAATATTTTTCCATACTTATTGGTAGTTATTACACATATCGTTTTTTACAACATAATATTCTATTACATTCATGTACCATAATTTGTTTAACCATTTTCCAATTTTCTTCGCAATTTTTGTTATCACAAAAGTGCTTCCATAAATATTAAGTATATGAGGACTGATATACTCAGGATATAAGTTTAATAATGGAGTCTGGTTCAAAGGGTATGAATATTTTCAACATTTTTTTATGTATTTCCAAACTGTTCTCTAAAATGGTTGTACCATAAAGGCATTAGAGAACTTTTTCATGTGGTTGTGAATTGTTTATTGTTCTTTTTCAAAGTGTTCTTTCCCCTTCAAACATTCCTTTGATCATTTATCTATTGGGAAAATGATTATAAATTATATGTCTCTGTGAATAGATATGTAAATATACACATATATGTATGCGTATTGTATATCTATATATGTATATTCACATATTGCAGGTGGAAGGGTTGTTATTGGGAGAAATATCAAAAATCTCAGATGTGAAGATAATACTACTCTAATGGCAGAAAGTGAAAAAAAAATTAAGAAACCTCTTGATATGGGTGAAAGAGGAGAGTGTGAAAACTCGTTTGAAGCTTTACGTTAACAAAATAAGATTTGGGCATTTTATCCCATCATTTCATGAAAAGCAGAGGGAGAAGAAATGGGAACAGTGTCAGATTTTATGTTCTTGGACTGAAAGATCACTGCACACAGGAACTACAGCCATGAAATTAAAAGCTGCATGCTCCTTGGAAGGAAAGGTATGGCAAATGTGGACAGCATACTAAAGAGCAAAGATACTTTTCCAACAAAGGTTTGGATCATCAAAACTGTCTTTTTTCTAGGAGTAATAAATGATAAGAAGTGGACTATAAAGAAAGCTAAGTGCCACAGGATCAATGTTTTCAATTGGTGGTGCTGGGAGAAAACTCTTGAGAGTCCCTTAAACAGCAAGGAAATAAAATCATTTAATACTTAAAGAACTTAATTCAGTCTATTTACTGAAAGGTCAAAGACTAAAGCTGAAGCTTAAATATTTTGATCAGATAATGAGAAGAAGAGGCTCCCTGGAAAAGATTGTGATGTTGAGGAAGGCAAAAAGAAAAGAGGGCAGCAGAGGATGAGATGGATTGATAGCATCTTGGAAACAAAGAATATGAACTTGGACAGACGTTGAGAAATAGTAGAATATAAAAGGTCCTGCTATAATCCACAGGGGTCATGAAGAGTCAGAATGAACAACCTATATGCACACATGCAGTGTGTGTATGTGTCTGTGTCTGTGTGTGTGTGTGTATGTGCATCTTGAGAATTGTTCCTCCAAAAAAACTTTCCTTCAAGTATTTATCTATTGGGGAAATAGCTATAAGATATAGATATACACATATGTTTATATACATACATACACATATTCATGCATGTATGTATATGTGCATGTGTATATGCATATATATAAATATACACATTTACAGGTGTGTGTATATGTATGTACATCTATATGTCTTGGAAACAAAACCCTTAGATGAATTTAATAAAAATAATTTTTTTCCTATTCAACCACTTCCTTTTATATCTGAGATGCTTTTAATGTTTTCTCTGTAGAAGCTTTTCAGTTTCACATTCTTTCTTCTATTGTAAACATAGTATTATGTTTCTTTAATTATTTTACTTTAATTTTTTAAGGTGCCCCTGTTCCCAATGTCTCCCTTTCTCTCCTTCCTGATCTCTTCTTCTTATTTTAAACTTCTTTCCCTTAAGGGTTTGGTTTATTATTTCTTTTGTTTCTCCTGCTCTCCTCTCCATTTTCAATCAGGTAGCTTATTCATATCTCATCTCCTATTTATCTAATTTTTCTCTTAGTTGTTCATTTTTCTTCTTCGCTTTCTATCACTCTCCAAAAAGGATTTCTCTCACTTTCTTCATTATTCACTTTTCTCTTTCTGTTTACTCTGGGCCCTTATGCCCATTTTATGTCAATAATATTTCTCTCTTTTCTTTATATTCTTTATTTAATCAACTCTTCCAAGGTTCCTTTCTAAGATCTTCTCTCTATGTGCTTTCTGTCACTGCACTGTAGAGCTTATCCCATATATTCCTCTTCATCTCCCCTTAACAACCATCTCTCTTCACCCATGAAAGCATTCATCAGTGCAATCTCTCCCACTTCCAAAGTAAACCTTCTTTTCTCCCCTTCTCCTTTTCAATCATTTCCTCTTCCTCATCTCTTCCACTATAGGCTCTTCTCTTATTGAAGTCACAGAGATCATGTTCTCCTCATTGCTAGTCTTCGAATTCATCCTGGCACATTGTTCAATCCTTTCTATCATCCTGATCCTGAATTTCTGACATATTATTTCAGTTTTCCCAGGAATCCTTGTCAAATAGTGAGTTCTTATTCCAGAAGCTGAAATTTGGAAGGTTATCAAATACTAGATTACTCTAGTCCTTGGTTATTTTGTGTCTATTTAATCTATTCCACTGATCCACCATTCTATTACCTAGGCAGGACCAGATAATTTTGATAACTTCAGCTTTATAATATAGTTTTATGTTTAGTACTGCTAAGTGACCATTCTTTGTATTTTTGATATTCTTGACCTTTTATTTCAGATGAATTTTGTTATTTTTTCTAGTTCTATAAAATAATTTTTGCCATTTGATTAGTATGGCACTGAATAAGTAGATCAATTGAGGCAGAATTGTAATTTTTATTATATTAGTTCTACTACCCATGAGTAATTGATATTTTTCCAATTTTTAGATCTGACTTTATTTATGTGAGAAGTTGATCATGCTCTTCTATTATTTCCTTCATTATGGGGTTAAGATTTTTGTTTTACTGGAAGCCATCTGTGAATTCTTTTGATTGTAATTTCTTTTTCTAGGTTCAGAAATTCTGGATAGTTCTCTTCTATTATTTCCTTTATTATGAGGTTAAGGTTTTTTGTACTATTTTCTTTCTTTGGGAAAGCTATGATCCTTAGGTTGTCTTTGCACATCTCATCTTGGCACTTAATGTTTTACTTGAATAATAAACAGATTTTTTAATGTTTTTTTTTTGCTACTCTTTTAACTTATCCTTCAATTCTGTGTATTTGAATTTCCAATGTAGTATTCTTTCTTTTACTTCTTTGATGAGGTTTGCCATTTATTGCCAATTCAAGTTGTTTTTTGTTTGTTTGTTTGTTTTTACTATTTACTATTTTTCCTTTGCAGAATAAAAATTTGTTCTCATTTCCATTTTGAATCACTTGGGAACAGAATATTTCATGTCTCTCTTAAATTCCTTAGGTCCTCTGTCTCTTAAACTATTGGATTATTTTCCTTTGTTTACAGGTAGATAGCTACATAGATACCTGAACTCATTTATTAGCTATTTCCTGCTGTCATTATTACTGTTTTATCCTGATGATTTGTCTGTTTATCTTCAAGGTCTTTGAGTTTTTTTCTCTCTAAGTGCTTTGGCACTTTTAGTCTTTTTCACCCTAATTTCCTTTATCACTCACTTCTTTATGTCTCCTTTGACTGTGATATCCTTGAGAGGCTAGATCTTAGTGTCTCAGCCTTTTTTCACACTGACAATTCACAATTCACCAGCCAAGGTCTCTACCCCAACTGAATCCAGGATAATCAGAAATGGCCCCAGTTAGATACTGTAGTCTTGCCCTCACTGGGGTTGAATGCTATATATTTCCCTATCCAGACCCCCTCACCATCACCTGTCCACACACACATTTGGTGTCAAATCCTAGTGATGTCATTCCCTCTGTTGCTCCATTTTAGGGCCCAACATTGACAATTCAGATCAAAATTTTGTTCCCAATCTCCCAGCATTTAAAGCTATGGTTAAGTTGATTCGTGACACCTGAGAAAAATCCTGCAATCTGGATGTAGATTCTCCAAAGCAATGGAAAAAATGAGGAGAAGGGGAATTGGGATGCATGTTGAGTTTTGTTGCAAGCCCATGGATTAGGTCTTTGAGTCTGCATTAGAGAAGAAGGAAGTATGCCCAGGGTCAATGAGCACCATCTTTCAGGTTTTTGTTTTGGTTTTTCATACATTGTGAGTACTCTAGATTGAGGCTTAAACTTTTTCCACTCATGACCAAAGAATTTTTTATGTGACCCCAGTTATATAGTTATATTAAATAGATATACAAATCAAACATATATTGGAAATAAATCATAATTGTGTGATCTCTATATTCAATTACAAGACTTTTTATAGAGTCATGAACTATCATTTAAAAAGCTGAGTCCTAGACTATGGGACAAATGAACTTGCTTTATCTTTGATGCATAATTTCTGTTTTAAAGAGGTTTGAAAGATCAGATCAAGGAAAATGTTGTGCCTGCCATGATTTGTAAGAACTTTGGTCCTTCTTAATGTTAGTGTTTCCCTTCTGGGATGAGCACCAATTTGCCCTTGGTATATTTCTTGTTTGGGCATAATTGTTTGCAAAAAGTCTTTCCTATTCGATTTTATCTCCATAAGGGCAGGTCCTGTTTTAACCTTTCCTGTATTTCTGGAACTTAGCACTTTGCCTTACACACACTAAATGCTTAATAAATGCTTATTGGTGACTCTACTTTTTTTTTTAGGGTTTTAGCTCATAATCCCAAGAGAGTTGGAAGATACCAAATTATATATTATATAATCAGAATAATGATGACAAATTACTATTATAAGTGATTTTTGTTCCTAGACAAATGAAAAGTTAATTTAAAAAAAGAATGTTACGGAATGTGTGTTTTCTTTCAAACATTCTTTTGAAGACCCTTCTTAATCTGAGAATTTTGAAAATATTGGTAGCACTATGGAAAAAGTCAACTTCTAATGTAAAATTGTCAATGCTTTACTAAACTTATATTGAGCAAATTTTTGCTTCTTTACAAAAATATAATTTCAATAAGCAAGTTTCAGGACTGGTAAAGATCTAGAAACTCAAGGTTTATCTATCATATTAAATCAGAGGCTTAAGAACCAGAAGAAAAGAATTTCAATTTATGATTATGTTATAAATTATTTTTAAATGTTTCTTCTGAGGCTTATATGAACTGATTTAAAGTGAAGTGAGCAGAACCAGTAGAACATTGTACATAGTAAAAGCACCATTATATGATTATCAACTATGATTGATTTAGCACTTCTCAGTAATGTAAGGATCCAAGACAATTCCAAAACATTCATGATAGAAAATGCTTTCTATGCCCAGAGAAAAAAATTGATGAAATCTGAATGCAGATCAAAGCCTACTATTTTCACTTTATTTTTTTGTAGTTTCCCTCCCTCTATTGTTCTGCTTCTATTTTCATGAGTAATATGGAAAGATATTTTACATGACCACACATATAACATATCAAATTGCTTACCATCCTGGGAAAGGGAAAGGGGAGGGAGAAAAATTTGAAACTCCAAATCTTATAAAACAAATGTTGAGAATTCTTTATACATATAATTGGGAAAAATAAAAATACTGTTAGCATTTTTTAAATTAAAATGTTTTTACATACTTTAAAGATTGAGAATTATAAAAACATGCATATTTCATTTATTTGTTGTCTTGTCCCTTAACTAAGTTTACCAGAGAAATAATGTGTTTGAAAATGAAGCAATATACTCTGCCAGAGTTAAACACAATTTTAAGTTCAAAAGTTTCCAATTCTTTCCTAAATTTAGACCCCATGATGTTTACACAGTTGGCAAAATATTTTAAGCTGGCAAAAATCAACTCTATTCTCTTACTATTAATTCTGGCAACTGTTAAAATCCAGCAGTATCATCCCAAATTAACTGGGGAGAAAACCTAATACGTGAATTACATTTTTTTCTAGGATTGTACTGGATACCCCCCTTTTTTTTCCTTCCTCTTTAAGTATTAATGATCAGGGTCTTGGGTTGTCACTGATTCCATTTCCTTAATTTTGGAGAGTGCACTATTAATCTGTGCCAGATGAAAGAACTGATTTTATTTGTAGAGACTTCTGAAAAATAATTATATTCAGTATAAGGGAGTAGTAAAGCATGGGAATTGGAGTCAGTAAATCTGAGTTCAAATATATTTTGCTAATATGCCCAATTGGGACAGTATTTCCTCTTGGGTCTCAGTTTCCCTATCTGCAAAATAAAGGAGATTTATCTTAGGGATCTTATGACAACCTTTGAAATTCCTTTCAGCTCTAAAACTTAAGGAGTGATCTAAAACAGACTTTCAGTGCTTAAATCCAGTATTAACTCCTTCTTCCTCAATGTAAATGTCAATCTTACTAACCAAATCTTATCTTTCTTTCTTTAAGCCCATGTCCTCTTCTTCTGTCTTCAAAGAACAAAATTAGTTGTTCTTGTAGGTCTCTATCAAGTTTTATATTCCATGTTTCTCTGTTATCATTCTATAACTGATTATGGTCTACTCACTGTGTGCTTAGAGCAGCTCCTTAGATTGGCTATATTGAGGGTACCTTTAAATAGCCACTAGCTAACAACCTTTAGTCATTCTCTTTTGTAAATCTGACATTCACTTATTTGACTTCATTATAAATCTCCAGAAAGAACCAATGCTACAAAGAGAAAGGCCTTAGGCCATATTTCTTCAAAGGTGGCATTTTGCTCCATGAAAATATGAAATGATTTAATGTCTATACTTTGGCAAGATGGAAATCAGATAGAAATTGAAACTCCCAATCTTTTACATATCACTTCTTCCTGAAGTCTTTTTTTTCTCCAGAAGCCATTCCTTAAGGAGATCTTGGGATTACATATATCCCATCTCCTAGCCAGAAAGTCTAAATAACATCTCTTTTCTACCAAGTTTTTTACTAGCTCTATCCCTCTCATGGACAACATGCATCAGGTTATAATTCTTTCATCAATTGAGGAGAGTATTATGAAAATTTATCAGGCTTGAAACCTAGATTATAAACTTAAAATTTTTGAAAACAAAGAGAGAATAGAAGAGATGAGAGGGAAAAAGGGAGAGACAAAGAAAAAAGAAGAAAGGAAAGAAAGAGGGAGGGAGAGGAAAGGAAGGAAGGGAAAGAGGGAAGAAAGGAAAGAAGAGAGGGAGGAAAAAGAAGGAAGGAAGGAAGGGATGGAGGGAGAGAGAGAGAAAGAGGTAAGGGAGAGTGGAAGGAAGGGAGAGAAGGAAGGAAGAAAAAAGGAAGGAGATGGAAGAGAAAGAGGAAGGAAAAAAGAAAAAAGGAAGAAAAGAAAGAGAAAGAAGGAGGGACTCAAGGAAGGGATGGAGGGAGGGAGAGAGGAAGGGAAAGAAAGAAGGAATGGAAGGAAAGGAAGGGAAAGGGGAAAGGAAAAAGGGAAGGGAAGGGAAGGGAAAGGAAGAGAAGGGAAGAATGGAAGGGAAGGGAAGAAGGAAGGCAAGGGAAGAAGGAAGGAAAGAAAGAAAGAAAGAAAGAAAGAAAGAAAGAAAGAAAGAAAGAAAGAAAGAAAGAAAGAAAGAAAGAAAGAAAGAAAGAAAGAAAGAAAGCAGGACATCTGGATTCAGTCCTACTTTTCACACATACTAGTTGTGGAACCATTCCAAGTTAAGACATTAATTTATTATCTTAGGCAAATCCTTATAGATTTCGATGAAAAAAGTGTTTGACACTGAGAGAAGCAAAGATGCTGATAGAATAAAAAGAAGAAAATAAAACCTAAAACTAGTAAAAACCAACATTTATGCATTAGAGAACAAAATGATATTTTACCCAAAGAATTTCAGAAAATTATGTGACAGATAATCTAGTAAGTAAAGATGAATCCTCAACTAAAGATGAAACTAATGATGGGAAGATATGGAAAATAACAAAATAGTAATAATAACCATGATAATAATAATTTAAATACTTGGAGCTGTCACACAAATCATTCCTTGTACTAGGCAAACGCAAAACTAGCAACCTCAGTCTTGAGGCTTTTCCTTCAGGTCTTTAGGAATACTTGCCTTTCTCCAACCCTCCAGAAATGGTGCAAACTGAAACTTTCCTCATCCTGCAAGAACTAACACACATGAAGAACCTCCAGCCAAGAATAGGATAGCAAAAACAATGGAAGAAAGACTGAGGAGTGGACAATACAAACAACATAGTGATTCAGAAAAAGCTAGAGGAGGAGAACTAGTCTAGGAAAAGATACCTAAAAATCCAGATTTGTACGGGCCTATTCCCACCATAGTTTGCTTTGAGCATTGCTTCCAGTATTACTAATTCAAGGAGGCAGAGGATGCCTACTTTCATTTTTCTTATTCTGCTTGAAAAGAAAAAAGTATTTGAGTGGGAAGTGAAACAAGCAAGTATGAGTACAAGAGAAAAAACAAAATGTGTAAAGGAACATCCTTGGTTAACAAATCAACAAAAGAGTTCACAAACACAGAAGAAAAATGAATGAAAACTCAAAGAGAGGCAAGAACACCATGACCACCTAATTTACTACAAAGGGAAATGAATTTCAGTTTAGGAATAGAAAAAAGCAACACAGAGGAGTATCCATTTATCAAAAAGCAATAAAAAATCTTCAAAATGGTTCAAAAGAGAAAGCTGTCAAAAGAAAATAAATGTAAATGAAATTTGGTTAGACATCAATGTAAATTAAAACAATCACACAAACAATAACAATGGGGTATGGATTTTGGAAAGCAAATTAGGCAATCTTTTAAAAGAAGCATAGGCTAGTAAAAAAGAAAGTTTTGAAACACAAAAATAGAATCAAGTTTATGGGAGGAAGCAAAAGGGAATTTTTAAAAATACAAATTCTATACAAAGCAAATAACCTCCATGCACAGAGGAATTAAATAATTATACATCTCCCAAAAGAACTGAGAAAGAATAAAAAAGAACCTTGAATATCACATTGCAGAAAATAATATAAGAAAACTGTTCATCTGGAACAATAAAAGGTCAAGAATATCAAGGAAATTAATGAAAAAGGAAAAAAAAAAAAAAAAAGGATAGTGGCTTAGCAGTACCAGACCTCAAACTCTGTTATAAAGCAGCAGTCATTAAAGCTATTTGGTATTGGCTAAGAAATAGAGTGGTGAATCAATGGTATAGTTTAGATACACACAACATAGTAATCAATGTCTATAGAAATCTAGCATTTGATAAAGTCCCAAACTTCGGCTTCTGGGATAAGAACTCACTATTCAACAAAATATTGCTGGGAAAACTGCAAAATAATGTCAGAAACTCAGCATAAACCTACATCTCATACCCCATGCCAAAATAAGGTCTAAATTGGTACATGATTTGGGCATACAGGGTGACACAATATGCATATTAGGACACTAAGTAATAATTTACCTATCAGATCTGTGGAGAAGGCAGGAACTTATGACCAAGTTGCTTTATGAACAGCAAAATGGACCTCTGATTACATTAAATTTAAAAAAAAATTTTTTTCCACAAACAAGACCAACAGAAACAAAATTAAAAGGGAAGTACAAAGCTGGGGGAAATTTTACAGCCAATGTTTCTGATAAAAGTCTCATTTCTAAAATATATAAAGAAAGAATTGTGTCAAATTTATAAGAATAAAAATAATTTCCCACTTGATAGTCAAAGGATATGAAAAGAGAATTTTCAGATGATGAAAATAAAGAAATTAAATTTCATATTCATATGAAAAATGCTCTAAATCATTATTAATTAGAGAAATGCAAATTAAAGCAACTCAGATATCACCTCACATCTCTCAGATTGGATAAGATGACAGGAAATGATATGATTAATGTTGGAGGGGATGTGGGAAAACTGGAATGCTGATGCATTGTTGTAGAGCTGCGAAATGATCCAACAATTCTGAAGAGCAATCTGGAACTATGGCCAAATAGCTATAAAACTTTACAAACTCTTTGACCCAAGAGTACCACTACTTGGTCTGTATCTCAAGGAAATTATTAAGGAGGGAAAAGGACCCATATGTTCAAAAATGTTCATAACTACTCTTTTTGTGGTAACGAATTGAAAAATGAGTAGGTATCCATCAATTGGGGAATAGCTGAATAAATTGGGGTATATAAAATTAACGGAATATTATTCTTCTACAAAAATGACAAACAAGCAGATTTTAGAAAGACCTGGAAAGATTTACATGAACTAATGCTGAACTAAACAAACAAAACCAGGAAAACATTTTACATAATAATAGCAAGAATTTGAGATGATCAACCATGAAAAACTTGATTCTTATCAGAGGATCAGTGATCCAAGACAATCCCAATAGACTTTGGATAGAAAATGCCATCTGCATCCAAAATTATGGATATTGATTGTAAAGCAACACATGCTTTGTTCATTTCTTTTGTTTTTTTTTCTTTCCCATAATTTTTCCTTTTTGCTCTGATTTTTCTCTTCCAATATGATTCATAAAACAATGTGAATTAAAAATAAATAAATGAACCCAAGAAAAGAAGAAAAAAGGGAAGAAGAAAAAAGAGAAGGAGAAAAAAGAAGAAGACAAGTGTCCTACCTGTATCCCAGCATCATCTGGTGGCATTGGAATACTAGAATTAACAGTTCTGCAAGGAATTCAGTAAAAGATTCCTAAAAGGAAATTCCTGAGAAATCCACAAATAGTATTTCCAGAAACTACAAGCTATCCATTTGCTTAAGGAGCCCCACATGTTCACCTATAATAGTACTTGTGAAAATGTCTTGGCAATATTCTATACCAATCATTCTAATTGTGTCATCTTAATAAAGACACTTTTCTAAAAGCTAAATTTAAAAAGAAAATTGCAACTGAACTTTTGAATAAAAAATAACAAATCATTTGTTGATTAAACATAGGTTGATTAAACTATCAGAAACAAGCAAATAAAAAAAGCTCACAGATGAAACTTGGCAAGGGTTATGTATTTAACAATGTTAATAATTTAAAAAACACATTTTACAAGAAGTCAAAAAGAAGGGCTTCATATACAATGGAACTTAAGTACAAATATTCCAGGAATTGTCTGAAGTACTTAAAAGCCTGAGAAAAGAAGATTTTGTAATGCCCAAATATCAGGCCAAATTAACAAAGCCTCTAGATTCAAACCTAATTATGAATGAAAAAAAAAATGGACCTTCAATAAGAAAAAAAAAAAAGAATTATTTGAGGCAATTTATTACAACTTCCTCATTTTATGCATGAGGAAATTCAAGTTAAATGTTTTCTCCAAGTTCACATAGCATCAAAAGTAGAATTTAAACTCAGGTCCTCTGCCTCTCTCCTTGGTGTTATATTCATCTGTGCAATTAAAAGGTAGTAGTAGTTCAAGCTCCATTTTGCTCTATCGGGCCTCTATCTTCCCTTTGGATTTTGTGGCAGATGTCTTTTAAGCCTGAATAATATCAATAGAAAATACTGGCATTTATCAATGACAAAGGGAAAGAGATAGTGATGTGGAGAAGACCTGGATTCAAATACTGTGTCTGGGAGAGATTTTGGACAAATCATTCAACCATTCAATGCCCTCAGAGAATTGTTTAATATTCTATAGACCCGCGGTTGATGAGCTTTGCTTCAAGAGAGTCCATTCAGGCATTTTCTTATAATGATGAAATCAGAACTATAGACCCAAATAAGAGGAAATTCATCTCTCTCTTTTTTTAAATAGGTTTAAAAAAGCCAGAGCCAGAGCCCAATTATCTAAAACCAGACCACTTTCATTATTCAAGGTAATAGGCAGAAGATGTCTACTAGTTTTAGAGACTTTCCTTTTCTCTGTATGCATCTTAAAAGTATCAGATTATTTACATTTCCTTTTACTTAGATGTGAGTTTCTTGAGGATTTTACTCTTTGACTTTCCCTTTATCCCAAACACTTAGCACAATGCCTGATACCTCATAAATACTTTTGACAGCCTATTCCTTAGAGTCTTGACTTGAAGACTATTGAATTCATGAGCACACCAGGTTCTTTGAATCTGCATATGTGGATTTAAGGCAATAGTCCCTTCTATTTCAGAATAATGGCATGAGAAAAATACTTTAAGTTGGTGAGAGCAGTGTAAGACGTTCGTGTTTATTACAGAAGCCACTGAGATGGAAGGTCTGAACAATTGTCCTTGATAGAAGGCCAAGGGTGTACTTGAAAAGTCTCTATGATGATCCACATAAGTAGCAAGGCAGAGTTTATTTTTTAAAAAAAGAAGACAAATGGCATTGGAGACCAAATCAAGAAAATCCTTATAAAGAATCTGGTATATTTTCAACTATTCCAGATGTTCTTTAAGATGAAACAAAACATTTGGTGATTATTTCCATATTGATGAAATAAGATGAAAATGTCCACAAAGAAATTCCAAAAGGTAGTGGTTAGAAAGCAGCAAGTTTGGAGGTTAGATTAATTGCCTCTGGGATCTGAGACTCCCAAGAGAGATTTATCCATCAAATGTTTAAAAAAAAAATGAGAGCAGTGAGGAGGAGAAAGGGTGGGGAAGATGATAAAAGAAGTTTTAGGAGGCAAAAGAGAAAGGAATTAAAGTGCTTTCCTTAATTAAACCTGAATATACTAAAATTTATGCAAAAGTTAATATTGATTTGGCTAAAATTAAAAATATTGCTGTAAACTTATCAATATATTATGTTAGAGAAAAAAGATCCATTAAAGAATCTGTTTTGATTGCCAGACATAATTCTATTTGCATTCCTTCATATTCTGGTGAACCAACCTCCAGTGAGATGCACAGTAACTTTCAAAATGAAATATTTAATAATGCTGTCTTTCCATACAATATAAAACTTTTATTAAGATGTTTTCATTGTTAAAAATTATTTCAAAATAATGGGGATTTAATTTTAGAGCAACATTGAGTAATTTCTATTTATAGATACTTATACTCCTGTTTTTTCTAAGTATGTAAAATGAGTGAGTTGTATATATCATGACAAAAAGACAAGATAAATAGAAAGGTCATGATTCATTACATCAACAGACTAAAACTGTACAATAATCAATGATGTGTCCAATTGGAATATCCTCATTGAAAAGGCCATAATTTTCAACCATATTTCTTGCAAGATACTTTCATGAAGGTACTTAAAACAACAGAATTATGAAATACATCTGGACATGTGCCTCAGTACACACAGAAGGTACTTAATATGCATAAAAATGCTACTTCCAATATGACTTCTAACCTGATACTCCCTGGCACACCTTCTAATGCTGAAAAACTAAATGTACTTACTTTGTTGATGTTAATAATCACTTGTGGTTGTGTCTCCCTGTTATTTCTTTCTAGTAGAAATTAATCAAATTAATTTTAGAAACTTTTTCATATGCTCAAAGTCTAACATAGAACCTGAAATTTGTAGGCAATTAATAAATATTTATTGAATAATGAATGAATGAAGAATGGCTTAGCAGGAAAGGGTGGTGGATTCTCATCTTACTGGGATGTTTCAAGAGTAACTATGCTTTTAACTGGGAATGGATTAAGTTGACAGAAGTAAAAAAGAAACTTGGAGAAAAAATGGCAAACTATTCCAGTACCTTTGCCAGGAAAATTCCAAAGGGGTTATAAAGAGTCAGAAACAACTGAAAACAACCTAACAACAGCAACCAAGTAAGTCAGATGAATTTTGACTCAATGTCATCACCTGAAGGTGAAAGGGGAGAATATAAATCCAACCTTTTAAAGAAACATCATGGGGATAGACAATACTACTTTCTCCCTGTTTAGATGGTGGAAAAAGAACAGGTGTAACTGAGAGTCTTGGGAGGAAGAGAACCCAAAAGGCAGTGCTCAGGGAACCTTCCCAAGATATTGCAGACCATTCTTAATACTTTTTCAAATAATTCCTGGACATGGACTTCAGCTTTCTCTAATGCTTTGAAACAAGCAAACCCCAGCTTCCCTAACAGTAGTAAACAAAATCCTTTCCCATAGAGCCGCCTGGAATAATAAGTGGTTTCCTGGACATTGAATCAAGAAGACCAAGGTGTGAATCCCACCTGAGACATTGCCTAGCTGGGTATCAGGAAAATTCATTAAACTTTAGCTCTTATATCTATCATGTGGGGATAATTGCAAGAATTGTGAAGGGAAAATGTTTTTCAAAACTTAACAGACAGAGATAATGACCTACCCTACCAGGAGACGGGAAGCAGAGCTTAAATTCTGCACAAGAGGATGGAGCCTAGTCCCAGCAAGCTTACCCAGAAATGCAGAAAGACAGAAAGAGCAGCATTGCCATTTCAGAAGGGACAATGTAATACAAACCTGACTGAGTATATGATTAAGCAGAGATAGGGAACTGAAGCTAGAGATTGGAATAAACAGAAGAAAGCTGTGAACATGAATAAAGTATAGGCAAAGAAACACTCATGGTACACAGCCATAAAAAAATCATTTTACAATAATTATTTTAAATGACTCAAGATCTGATTTCATTAGTAATAAAAGGAGCAAAACAAAAAAAAATTCAAAATTACAATAAAAGAGTAGAGGATACTAGAAAGATGCTAAAAAATGATTACTTAAGGGCAGCCTCCTCCATTGTACCAAATCAGTAAAAAGTTCCAAATAGAGAAAATTCACCAAACATAATGGAGTAGAACAACAAAAGGTACCACAAGTAAAACAGGTGGACACAGTTTAGAGTTTAGAGTGTTAGAGTTGGTATCAGATTGATTTGAATTCAAATCCTATCTAAAACACTGGGTAATTTGTTAATCTCTCTCAGCCTCAGTCTCCTTTTTAAAACGGAGTTAATACTATTAACTATTTTGCAGGGTTTTTGTGAAGATCAAATGAGTTAATATTTGTGAAGTGCTTTATGAATTTTAAAGTGCTTCAGTGATGAGAGATATTATCATCATTATTATTACCAAGATGTATGTTAGTCAAATGGTCTGAAATACAAATTTTATTGATATCCACGATGAGATTGTCACCAATTTTGTCTATTTTGTCAAAATTTGTTCACCAAAATGTCTAGCTTTCCACATTTAAAGTTTAATCCCAGTCATGGGATAAGGGTCCATGGCACTTTTCTCCTTGATCTACAAGAGTTTGTCTTTCACCTCTTTTCGTATTCTCGGTGCTTAGAACACTGCCTATTTTACTATGTAAAATGAGTGAGTTTTAGGAATTGTTGTATATATCATGTATATATCATGACAAAGAGACGAGACAAATAAAAACCTACATAGTAGGTTCTTAATAAATGCTTTTTAATTAATTGTTGGAGACTCTCAGACATGACAAATTTTGAGTGAGAATTTTACCCCTTGGAAATTGACAAAATAAGGCTGTTTATTGTTTTCTCATTATCTAGACAAGGATATTATGAAGAAAACCTATGTCCACCCAAAGGTACTAGCCTTCCCTGAACACACCCTATACCCCCCAAAAGATAACAGATACAGATGAATACAAAATAATTAAAAACAAGGTGGCTTAGAAGGCAGGAGCTAGCAATTATAAAGAAAGAGGTCAAGAAAGATTTCATGCAGAAGGTGATACTTGAACTAAAATCAGCTGAAAGAGGGATTTAATGAGATGGAAATGAGGGAGGACTGCATTCTATACATGTTGGAAGACAAGTCCAAAGTGTCATGTGTGAGGGACAGAAAAAAATTCAAATTTGACTGCATTGAAGAGTAACAGGTGGTATAGAGGTTTAGAAGGTAAACAGAGAAGTTTTTGTTTAGTTCTAAAGACAATAAGAAGCCCCTAGAATTGGTTAAGTACAGAAGTTGGGTGGTAAAATCTATACTTAAGAAAAATTTCTTTGGTGGCAGTGGGTAGAATGAATTGGAGGGAGAGACTCGGGGCAAGGAGATCATTTTTCAATAATGAAGGCAAGGGGTCATAAAGCCCTAAACTAAAGTAAGTCCAATAAGTTGAGAGGAAGGTTATGTGGTGAATGTAAAAATAACAATATATGACAATTTATTTTATCTGTGGTATGAATCTGTGGTAAAGTATCTAGAATAAAACTATGATAATAAACCTGGGTTAATGGAAGAAACACTGAGCTGTTGCTACCATAAATGTCAAATAGTTTACTATCTAAATTAGGACATCTTAACTTTTTTCCATTGATGACCCTTTTTCACCCAAGAAATTTTTACACAACCCTGGACATATAGATATGTAAAGTAGGCATACAAATCAAACATTTACTGATAATATATCATAAAGAATTATTTTAATATAATTCTTTGTTAGGCATGTAATTTTACCAATCATTAATGGAAGCAAATTTACATACTAATGAGATAAATGTGCTTGTTTATTTTTACATAAATAATTCAATTTTGGTGAAGTTTTGATACCTTTTACTGTCGCCAATTTTTTTTTGAGATCCTCCACATTCAATATGGGGTCATGATCTACAGTTTAAAAGCCTTTGAATTAAATACCATTTCACAGAAATATTGAAAATTCAATAGAGAGGTATCTTTGAGGGAAGATACTTTTTTAGACATCTTGTCTATAAAATACAATAGGCAGTGATACTAAAACTCCAGAGAGAGTGTGGGGCTGGATATATAGAATGGTAAGTCCTCTTCTTAAGGGTAGCAATTAAGTCTATAGAAGTTGATGAGTTCTCCCTGTGAGAGTAAATTGAGAGAAGAAAAGAGTACCAGGACAGATCCGTAGGGGACACCCGTGCTTAGTGAGCATGATATAGATGATGAGCCAGCAAAGGATGTAATTATTGCACTAATAGATTTTGTACTGTTTTCATAGACTTTCCCATATCCTCATCTATTACAAATTAAATATGCTAATCACTTCTGCTTGAATATGATTAAGCCTCAGTAGTATAATGAGCTACATTAGGGAAACAAATACTAATGAAAAAGCACTAAACAACATATTAAGTCAGGCATCATTGCCTTTCCTGTCTCCTGGGAATGTTATTTAGATAATAAACTATTTGCCAGTTATGATTGTGCTTACCCAATCAATGACACTCAGTTTGGTGCAGTTTCAGACTTAAAACATGGTCATTTATGAACAAATTAGAGATTGATTTCTAGTGCACACTGTGAGACTTAGAATCAGGAAAACATGAACTTTAAAGCAGCCTTAGACACTTCCTAGCTCTTCAGACCTGGGCAAGTCATTCTAAACCTCAGCTTACTCATCTATAGAATGGAATTAATAATAAACTTACTTTATGAAGTTGTCTATGTCATCTTGGGCAAAAAAAATTATGTAACTGCTAGAAACCTCAATTTTCTCCTCTCAAAAATAAGATTGGACTAAGCATCCTCTCAGATTTTTTGTAGTTCTACAGTTATTATGTATTTTTATTATTTATTATGGTCATAACCTCATGACTGTGCCTATGTAATAGATCTTTAAAGTGGGTTATATTGGAGAAAATTGGAAGTGGACAGAAAAGAAAGGTGTGAGAACAGCCGAGCAAGTATTTTTAGTTCATAAGAGATTTGACTGATTCTAAATAATCTCATTAGATAGAATTTATCCAATAAGAAAAGTTTAAGAACTGGTCCTTCCCAGCATCAGAAATGGAAACTGACTAAATACTGTATAAAAAAATTAATATCTCTTTAAAGAGAATGACCCAGACAGTGGGAAAACATTTCTTACAAGGTGAAATGCAAGGTCTAGCAAAACAGTAACCTAATTTAGGATTTCCAAAGTCAAAACTTGATGTCTCTCTCTTATCTTTCCCCTTCCCTGTTAATCTCAGTCCCCTTCCAAATCCTCTGACTTTATAAAGTGAATATCTCTTTCAGGGTTTTCTGTTCATCTTCCATGGTACTAGCTACTTAGAAGAGGATTCCCGATTAATTTCTTTGACCATGTCTTTTATCTTCTCATAAATCTTCAGTGGGTTCCTAAGTGCTTACAAAATAAAGTATATTCTTCTTATCATGACATTCAAGACACTGTGAAATATGGCTTTTACTTACCATTCTGACCTACTCTCACAGAGCTCTAGAGAAAAGAAGGTCATATTCTATATTTCACATATTTCCAGTTTTCTTCTTCCTTTCCTCCCTCTCCAGTACAGTTCCTTGCATTAGGTATTCCATGTTCAGACTGAGAATTTTCACTGGTTGTCCTCTGTGTCTGGAATTCTCTCCTTCCTCACCTCTGCCTCCTAATTTCTCTGCTTTCCATCAAGTCTCAGATAATCTACCTTTTACAAAGGAGCCTTTCTCTATTGCCATTAATACTTGTACTTTTTCTTTGGTTATCTCCATTGTGTTGTGTTTATACATAATTGTTTACTTATTATCTTCCCCACTAAAGCATGAGTTCCTCCACTCCTTTGTATCTCTGGCTTTCATTCCATCGTTCAACCAAAACATTTCTCTCCAAAGTGATCAACAATGTCGTAATAGTCAAATCTAATTGCCCTTTTCTCAATCCTCATCATTCAACGTTTCTTCCATTTTTGACACTGTCAATAACCCTCTCTTCTAAGTTTTCAGTATACCCTTCTCTCCAAGTTCTTCTCCAATCTCTCTGATCACTTTTCAGTATCCTTTGCTAAATTTTCATCCAATTTACACTGGTTAACCATGAGGTATCCCAGGGCTTTGTGCAGGCCCTCTTCTCTTCTTCCTCTATATAATTTCTAACTTTAAATCCATATTTCGACCCCTATACTACAAGTATTCTCATATAGAATCAAATGCATGATATTCTATTAGCCTATATAGAGGAAAGTAACTTTTTATTTTATATAATTCTATTTTTAATTTATGGAGTATAACAGGTAATTTTATAACATGTAACAATAGAAAAGATGATTGCATCTGAAACTGTGAATCTATATAATAGTTGTATACAACTATTACTATTCCTTTCAAATGTACAACAAAATTATTATGAAAATCTCTTATTTTTCTTCATTCCTCCTAGCCCTAGAGATGGTTACCATCTACACACACACACACACACACACACACACACACACACAATTATTGTATACATACTTCTCTTTATCAGTTATTTTTCTGGATGCTGATAGTTTCTTACTTATGTCCTTTATAGTAATTTTGGGTATTTATGATAATCAAAATGACATTCTCTCAAAGTCATTCTTTTTGTTATTTATTTTTATTACATATTTCATTTTATCTTTTTAGCTTTTTATTTTCAACATTCATTCTTGCAAAACCTTGTCTTCCAAATGTTTTCTCCTTCTTTTCACTCTACCCTTCTCTTAGACTACAAGTAATCCAATATATGTTAAACATATGCAATTCTTCTATACATATTACCACTATTATCATATTGCACAAGAAAAATCATTTTAAAAATTAAGTATGAAAACAAAAAGCAAACAAACAACAATCAAAAAAGGTGAAAATACTATATTGTGATCCACATTCAGTCCCCATAGTCCTTTTTCTGGATGCAGATGGATCTCTCTATCACAAGTCTATTGGAACTGTTCTGAATCATCTCATTGTTGAAAAGAGCCACATCCATCAGAATAAATCATCACATAATCTTCTTGTTTCTGTGCATAGTGTTATTTTAATTCTATTCATTTCACTCAGCATCAATTCATTTAAGTCTTTCCAGGCATTTCTGAAATATCCTGATAATCATTTCTTAAAGAACAATAATATTCCATAACATTCATATACTATAACTTATTCAGCTTTTTGCCAATTCACAGGCATCCACTCAGTGTCCAGTTCCTTGCCACTATGAAAAGGACTGCTATAAAAAAAATTTACACATGTGGATCCTTTGCCCATTTTTATGATTTCTTTGATATACAGGCCCAATAGAGACACTGCTGAACCAAAAGAATGAACAGTTTGATAGCCTTTTGGGAATAGTTCCCAATTGCTCTCCAGAAGGATTGGATCAATTCATAACTCTAGTAACAATGTATTAGTTTCCAAGTTTCCCACATATTCTCCAGAATTTATTATTATGTTTTCCTGTCATTTTAGTCAATCTGAGAGATGCGTATAGTATCTCAGAGTTATCTTAATTTATATTTTTCTTATCAATAGTGATTTAGAGCATTTTTTCAAATAACTAGAAATAGTTTTAATTTCTTCATGCGAAAATTTTCTGTCCATATCTCAAAGTCATTCTTAAAGTAGAATTGCCTTTATTGTATACAATAATCTCTTGGCTCTACTCATTTGACTCCTCATTATTGCATGGAAATCTTTCCCTTTTTTTCAAAAATCATTTAACACATCATTTCTTGTAGCACAGAAGTATTCCATCACAATTATATGAAAGTGACCTTTTAAAAAGTGAAAGTAACATAAAATCTCAACTTAAAATTATTAATATCATAATGAATGATTTTTAGTTGTATTTGGAAAACTATTTTCAAAATATTTATATACATATTTATAAATTGTTCAAAAATATTTATATATATGTAAATATACCATATTTAAATACTTAGTTTTAAATAAAATTAGAGAAGTATGTTTGGATCATCTTACAATATCCACAGTGGCTGATAGTATTCAGACTCATCTATTAAATGCTTCTTTCTCTCCCTACAAAGACATAATATTGTAATGAGTGAGTCTTTCCCAAGTTGTTAGTTTAGATTTGTTGTGGGAATAAAATGAGATATTCCCAGGTCATTGAATGTTTAAAAGGAGGTTGACTGATCTATAGCATAGAAAACACATTCAACAAAACTACAATAACACTTAGCTGTAGCAAATGTAAATTCCTTTCCCTCTATGTGTCTCGTCAGCAGAGAATAGTATAGTGGCTTATATGGTCTTGGGACAAATATCAAGTATAGAAGGTCTCTACTTCACATTGTCTTTCATACTTTTAGATACTACAAAAACACATTAATATAACTAGAAACCACTAGGATGCCCAACAGGATCCTTAACCCTTTGGACCAATCAAGTCACCAAAACAACTGTCTCCAGTAAGGGAAAAAATTGTCCTAATTCTTGATAAATATTTCCATGCTCCCCAAATTTTCTTATATCACCTTTTATGCCTAAATAGTGTACCTATTTTGAGTTATTTTTGATATGTCACGTGCATACTGGTTTATTCCCAGTTTTTGCCAGACTGCTTTCTTGTTTCCCAGTACTTTGTTGTTTTTTTGGTTTGTTTTTTTCGAATATGGGGTTCTTACCCCAACAGCTTGGAATTTGAATATCAAGCACTAAGCCATTGTGTTCATTTATATATACATATGCATATTGTGAATCTATATATATATAATATATATATGAGGAATAGATTATAATATCTATTCTATTCCTCTGATCAACCACTGTATTTCCTATATAATACCAAAATTGTTTTGAGGATTATGACTTTGTAAGATAGCTTGAAATAGGTACTAGAAGGCTTCTAATTTAATTCATTTTTTTCCTATTGGATCTCTTTAATAGTCTTGACCTTTTTTTTTCCCTCCTGATGAATTTTATTATTATTCTTTTTAGCTCCATAGAGTAATTATTTAGTAGTCAAATAATATGGCAATGAACAAGTAAATTAATTTAGGTGTTTCCATTTTATCATTTATCAGCTTGCTCATGAACAATTAATATTTCTTCAAGTATTTAGATCTGTTTTTTTTTTAATTTCAGTTGTTTAGTAAACATGCTCAAGTAATTCCTGTGTGTATGTCTTGACAAGTAGACTCCCAAATATTATTGTATTAATTGCAGTTATTTTAAATGGAATTTCTAAGTTTGTTGGGAATATTTAGAATTTCTGATGAATTATGAGTTTATCATATCTTTAAAATTTTAATTAAATTCATCTTACATATTAAAGATATAAAAGCTTCAGAAAATATGTTTTATAAAATTTTATATTTATTAATGCCTAAAACAATCATAATTCTATGAAAAACAGAGAAAATAATGTTATTATTCTCTAAAGCATATAAAAATGAGTATATAAAACTAAGTATAATATACATAGATATTTGGGAGGCAATCTAACAAAATATACTTGACATATACAACTACATCAAAATTATTTCAAATAATGAATCCCCTCAAGCAGTAATCACATGATGTGAATTTACTTGACATATTTCCCCTGGGATAGAACAAGTTGCCATATTTTACATAATTATAATCTTGACTTCTGAAATTTTTAATACATGTGACCCCTTCAGAAAATTCATTTATTATTCTCAGTAATCAGGATAGCATTAAATGCAGTTTCAAAATATTAAGAAATAAAAGACTTTAAGAGCTGAAAAAACATTCATTGCTGATGGTTGATCAATGTCAAAGTAATAGTTTTTATCATTAAAACCACAATAAACAATAAACCACAGATATAGATTTAAATAAATATACCCCAGATTTCAAAAAGATTTCATTTCACAAAAATCAAACTATGTAACAAACAAAAAATAACAAGATTCATTTGTAGGAACAAAGGGTTGAGAATCTCAAGGAAAATTACAATGGAAAATAAAAAGGAATAGGGAATATACATATAATATACAGCCTCAAACTATATTATAATGCAATAGTGATTAAAATGATTTGGCATATATTAAAAATAAAAAAGGAGATCAGTGCAATTAACTAAATTATCAAGAATAAGAAAAAAGTATGCCCATACTCCAGTGTTCAAAACAACTAATGACTTAAGTATTTAGGAAAATACCCTTACTGAGTAAGAACTGATATGAAAGTTAAAAATATTTCATATACAAAAAAGGATATGGGTGGGATTTGAAATGGAGTATCATCTTATATTAATTCTACTCAAAAATCAGAAAGAAGTATGCCCATAGTTCAGTGATCAATAAAACTAATGATTTAACTGTTTAGGAAAGTACCCTTACTAAGTAAGAAATGATAGAAAAGTTTTAATGTTTCATATAGAAAAAAAGGATGTGGGTTGGGCTTGAAACAGAGCACCATCTTATATTAATTCTACTCTGTTTCAAGTGTATAAATAGCATGTTGAACGGAAATATTTTTCACAGTCATAACTATGGAAGAAAATTTAATTTAAAGGGGGATGATTTTTAAAAATCATTAATTTCAGTAGCATGAAACTGAAAACTTTCTGCACAAGCAAAATTATTGTGGCTAAGATAAAAAGAAAAAAACATCAATGGACACTCAAAAAAGTATATAATTTTCAGGGAAGCCTTGGAATTTTTGTATAAGCTAAAGCAGAGTGAAGCAAAAATAACCAGGAGAACAGTTTATACAACAACAATAATATTGTAAAGAAACATAGCTTTGAAAGATGCAGAAAGTCTGATAAACATAATCACTAATAATCACTAACTTCTCTCCTTCTTTCCGTCCTTCCTTCCTTCCTTCCTTCCTTCCTTCCTTCCTTCCTCTCTTTCTTTACTTCCTTCCTTTTTGGAGATCGCAGGCTAAATTTCTTTCTTAGAGACCATGTCTTAAACCCAAATTACTCAGATTGAATATAAATAGCAATTGTCTCTGTTTTGCCCAGAAAAGCATAAGATTTTCTCCTCCCAAATTGATTTAATTTTATTTTATTTTTATTAGATAAAAGAGGTCATTCTTTGCCTCATTTCTTACCTAACTTTGATAAGTATCACTTCAGTCAAACTGAGAGCTGCAAAAAAACTTTAATTTAAAAGGCGAGATCTGTATGAGGAATAGGCAGATTCTATATGACTAGGGAATAGATAAATTTTTATTTAACAGTACATGCAATATCACTGATAAAAAGTATATCAAAGATATTCTCTAATTTTTTTCCAATTGAGAAGAGAAAAAGCTAATTTCTGCATTGATTATATTCAAAAAATGTGTATGTGTGTGTGTGTGTATTTGTTGTTTCATCTTGAAAAGAATTGTGACATCATGAAGGTGATGCTATTATATGAAAGTAAATTGGATTTTAGTGGAGAGCTATGCAAAGTTACACAGCTTCACCTTTTGGAGCTATCTCTCTGAGGTCAGTGGCAACATACAGACCAGGATGAGAAATTGATTGATTGTTGATTAAAACAGCAATAAATAGAACTGCACATTATATAATTATAATGACCATAAAAATGTGTCTCTCTCTCTTTTTTTAAAGATGTAGACCATTTCATGTGAAATGTTATCTAGCCTGTAAAATGTACTTAATATGTTTGTTAGTTTTGGTAATTCTTCATTAATTTTTGACACAAGCAAAGATTTATCAGGTAAAGAAAGAAGTGGAATATCTTCACAAATAAATGGTGTGTGGAAACAAAGCCATCAAGTAACTTTTTAAAAAGAAAAAAGTAATATTTCCAAAGCATTTCCTCCCATGTACCAAATTTCCTGCAATGATCTGAAAGGAACTGAAATGGAAAACTAACTCTAGGATTAAGTCTGTGGGAAAAAAGGCACTCTAGAGGAAAAGGAAAATGTGGGTTAATACCTATAAATTTATCTATGTAAGGATGACATACATTGCTTCACTTTTCCAGTAGAATGAATGCTTTGATGGTTGTTCTAGTTAATTCTAGTTGAATCTCTACTTTGAATTGAAATTGCAAATTAAATTGTCAAAGGATGACATTGATTTATGGTATAAAAATTAGGTAAAAGTTCAGAAGGAATTTTTCCAGAAGCCACACTTTAAAACTGGTGGCTACCTTGTTTTATGTTTTAAAAAAAAATCTTTCTGCAGAAATCATTAGTGACACACCTGTTTCATTCTCTTGGGACATGTCAAGTTCAGAACTGGATTTGTCATTGCTAGCTCAAAACTAATTTGGTCCAGACCAAAGGCAGTGAAGTTATATTGTATGACTATGAAATAGGAAAAAAAGGAAAAGAAGGGGTCAGTGGGTCCAAACATCAAAGGAAAGGGAAAAAGAGTCTAAGGAAAAGGTTGTAAATATTTTCTAAGGGATTTCAGAGGATTAGTTATATTTTTCATGCATTTCAATCTATCTTTCTAAAGACAGCAATCATTAGCAGTCTTAGACTACTTTCCCAAGGGAATAATCATAAATTTTGAGACTTTAAAAATTCTTTTTATCCAAAAATGAAAGGACACCTGATTTAAAATATTTTCAGTAGAAATGATGAGGACTAGTGTTCCTTCCTTCTGCTATTAGCACCTATTTTTAGAAAGCAAAAATTACTTTAAATACTTAATTTTCTTTTGATGGAAAAACATTTATTTTGAAAGAAATTTCATGATTATTAAAGATATTTTAGAGAATATGTTCAAGTGAGGAGTGTTTTATGTTTTCTAATTCAGTTTCTCTGTTTCTATACTACATTCAATGTTAGTATTTAATGGAAAAACCATTCCTTAATCTAGATGTGTTGTATATATCATTAATATATAGTTTTTTATCATTTTAATTATATGTAAAATAATGTAGTGTATTTTTAAATTTAAAATTCTTAAATTTTAAATTTTTCTATTTTAACTCTTTTACTAGTTAAATTCCCTTCCTTCTTGCCCCTTTCTCCTTCTCTAAGATGACAGGCAATTTGATGTAGAGTAGGTATGGGCAATCATGCAAAACATATTTTCATATTAGTCACATTATAAAAGAAAATAGATCAAAATATCATGAAAATAAGAAAAGGGAAAAAAAAGATCCTTTTACTTGTATTCAGATTCCATTGGCTTTTTCTCTGGAGGTAGACAGCAATTCCCATCTTGAATCTTTTGGAATTGCCATAGACCATTATAGTAGATCTGAGAATACTTAAGCCACTTAAAGTTGATCATCATATAACAATGTTTTACTGTATGCAATGTTTGCCTAGTTCTGTTCACTTCACTCTGAATCAGTTCTTGTAATTTTCTCCAATTTTTGTGAAAGAATCCTGCTCATCATTTTTTATACCATGATAGTATTCCAACACAATCATGTACCACAATTTCTTCAACCATTTCCCAATTGATAGATGTCCCCTCAATTTCTAATTTTTTATATCACTAAAAGATTTACTATAAATATTTTTGTGTAAATAAATCCTTTTCCTTTTTATTTTTTTTAACTTGGCCTGTTTTATTAGAGAAAAAGGAAAAGAAATTACATGCGCAAAAAATATTTATAGCAACTCTCTGTAATGGAAAAAACTGGAAATTTTAGGAATGCCTATCAACTGGAGAACGGATGAACAAGTGCTGGTATATGATTGTGATGGGATACTATTGTGCTATAGGAAATAATAATTAAATGACCTTAGAAAACATGGAGAAATTTGCATGAAATAATGAAGAAGGAAATGAGAAGATCCAAGAGAATGTTGTATACAATAACCACAATATTGTCTTATGAATGACTTTAAGTGAATAAATTATTTTGCCTATTATTTATAATAATTATAAAGGATATATAAACACAGATACTACCTATATCCAGAAAAAGAACAGGTAAATAAAAGTATGTCTAGAATAATTTTACACATGTGAATATATCCTTGTGTCTAATGGTAGCCATCTTTAGGAGGGAAGAAAAAAAAAGAAACAGAAAAGAAATAAACTTACATGAAAATTTTGCTATATATTTGAAAAGAATAGCAAGTTGTACATAGTAGATTTGCAGTTTCATGCATAGTTACTTTTTATTATACTGTATTATGTAAATGGTTGTTTTATTCCATAAATTAAAAGCAAAATGAACTTCAAAAAATCATCAGGATACAGACCTAGAAGTGATATTTTTTTGTTAAAGGATATGCATAGATTTATAGCTCCTTGGATATAGTTCCATATTGCTCTCCAGAATGGTTGAAGCAGTTCACAATTCCATCAACAATGCATTAGTGTCTTGATTTTTCCATATCCCTTCCAATATTTATCATTTTATTTTTCTATAATATTAGCCAATATGATAGATGTGAAACAAGAGTTTGTTTCAATTTGCATTTCTCTAATCAATAATGATTTAGAGAATTTTTTTATGACTGGATGGTTCTAATTTCTTTGTATAAAAACTGCCAGTCCTCAACCTTTAATCATTTTACAATTAAATAATGACATATCCTTATAAATTTTACATATATATATATATATATATATGAAGTGAGATTTTTGCCAGAGATATTTGCAATTTAAAACATAGTTTTCCTATTTTAATGACCTAGAAAAAATAACAACAAAGTTCATATGGGGAAAAAAAGGTCAAGAATTTCAAGGGAATTAATGAAAAAAAAAATCAAATGAAGGTGGCTTAGCTGTACCAGATCTAAAATTATGTTATAGAGCAGCAGTTACCAAAACCATTTGGTATTGGCTAAGGAATAGATTACTTGATCAGTGGAATAGGTTAGGTTCAAAGGACAAAACAGTCAATAACTATAGCAGTCTAGTGTTTGACAAACCCAGAGACCCCAGCTTTTGGGATAAGAACTTACTGTTTGACAAAAATTGCTGGGAAAATTGGAAACTAGTATGGCAGAAACTAGGCATCGACCCACATTTACCGCTATACACCAAGATAAGGTCTAAATGGGTTCATGATTTAGGCATAAAGAATGACATTATAAATAAATTAGAGGAACACAGGATAGTTTACCTCTCAGACTTGTGGAATAGGAAGGAATTTATGACCAAAGAAGAACTAGAGATCATTATTGATCACAAAATAGAAAATTTTGATTATATCAAACTGAAAAGTTTTTGTACAAACAAAATTAATGCAGACAAGATTAGAAAGGAAACAATAAACTGGGAAAATATTTTTATAGTCAAAGGTTCTGATAAAGGCCTCATTTCCAAACTATATAGAGAATTGACTCTAATTTATAAGAAATTAAGCCATTTTCCAATTGATAAATGGTCAAAGGGTATGAACAGACAATTCTCAGACAAAGAAATTGAAACTATTTCTAGCCATATGAAAAGGTGCTCCAAGTCATTATTAATCAGAGAAATGCAAATTAAGACAACTCTGAGATACAACTACACACCTGTCAGACTAGCTAGAATGACAGGGAAAGATAATGTGGGATGTTGGAGGGGATACAGAAAAACAGGGATACTGATACATTGTTGGTGGAATTGTGAATACATCCAACCATTCTGGAGAGCAATCTGGAACTATGCTCAAAAAGTTATCAAACTGTGCATACTCTTTGATTCAGTAGTGTTTCTACTGGGTTTATATCCCAAAAAGATCATAAAGAAGGAAAGGGATCTGCAAACAAATGTTTGTGGCAGCCCTCTTTTTAGTGGCCAGAAACTGGAAACTAAGTAGATGCCCATCAATTGGAAAGTGGCTGAATAAATTGTGGTACATGAATATTATGGAATATTATTGTTTGGTAAGAAATGAACAGCAGGATGATTTCAGAAAGGGCTGGAGAGATTTACATGAACTGATGCTGAGTGAAACGAGCAGGGCCAGGAGATCATTATATACTTCAACAACAATACTATATGATGATCAATTCTGATGGACCTGGCCATCCTCAGCAATGAGATGAACCAAATCAGTTCCAATGGAACAGTAATGAACTGAACCAGCTACACTCAGCAAAAGAACTTTGGGATATGACTATGAACCATTACCTTGAATTCCCAATCCCTATATTTTTGCCTGTCTGCATTTTGAATTTCCTTTACAGGCTAATTGTACAATATTTCAGAGTATGATTCTTTTTGTACAGCAAAATAACAGTATGGTCATGTATACTTATTGTGTATCTAATTTATACTTTAATATATTTAACATCTACTGGTCATCCTGGGGGGAAGGAGGGGAAAAATTGGAACAAAAGGTTTGACAATTGTCAATGCTGTAAAATTGCCCATGCATATAACTTGTAAATAAAAAGCTATGAAAAAATAAAATAAAATAAAATAAATTTTTAAAAAAAGATTTGAATATAAAATAAATAAATAAATAAAATAAAACATAGTTTTCTACTTATCTCTCCCCCATTAAAATATGAGCTCCCCCAAAACAAAAATTGACTTTTATCTCTTTTGCTGACCCCAACAGTTAATAGAGTAGGTACTTAATAAATGGTTAGTGATTTTAACGACATTAGATACAGTTAATCAATGATTAATATCAAAATATTAAGAAACATCGAACATTTGGGCTAAAATATTGCCATCACATAGTTGATGAATATAAATCAAAAGTGCTAATAGCAATTCAAATTAAAAAATCTTTGCAGAATTGCATATTATCTTAGAAAACTAGAAATTAGCCTTTCCTATATTTTATAATATCGGAAGCTAAATAGTACAATAGATAGAGTGTGTAGCTTGGTACCAGAAAGACTCATCTTCCTGACTTCAAATCTGGCCTTTCCACTTACTAACAGTGTGACTTGGACAAGTCACTTAACTCTGCTTTAATTTCCTTGTCTGTAAAATGAGTTAAAGAAGGAAATGACAAACTGCTCTACTATCTTTGCCAAGAAAAGGGGTCATGCCCAAATGGGAGTCATGAAGAGATAGATAACAAACCTGTTATATTCTATGTTTATTTCTTTTCTTAAACATTTCCCAATTAGATTTTCTTCTGATTTAGGTCACACTGGGAAATTTTACGCTAATTTAGCAAGAGTGGCATAGACATAACCATAGATATATTCCCCTGCCACCTAATCTTCTTCCTTGTATACAATAATTCTCTTGTGAGCTATTTCAGAAATTGAAGGTCAGCCTTTTCAGTAGAGAAATTGCCATGGGGTGGGATTGAATAGAAAATAAGGTGTTATTATTTCAGTTTCATGAATTGGGAAAGAGAAAAATTGGAGAACATGATTAAACACACAATCAATCATATTTACCTCTTTTCAGGAGGAAAACAAACAAACAAACACACACACACACACACAAAAAAAACTAGTGTGTATTTAATCATTAAAGGAAGTTATGATAATCATCCAATTATCAGTAGTTAAATTCCTGGAAAGTTCCATTTCTTTTAATGAGGTTTTTTCTTCAATAATATTTTATTTTTCCAATTACATGAAAAAATAGTTTCAACATTCATTTTTGTAAGATTTTGAGTTCCAATTTTTTTCTCTCTCTCCTCTACATCCCCCTTTTCCAAGATAGCAAGCAATCTGTCTTATTATAGATTATATATGTATAATCATTTAAAACATATTTCCATATTTCTCATATTGCAAAAGAAAAATCATAACTAAAGGGTAAAACCACAAGAAAAAAAAAGAAAAATTAAAAAAGTGAAAATAGCATGCTTTGACCAGAATTCATTCTCCAGTGGTTATCCCTCTGGATGTGAAAGTTATTTTCCATCCAAATTCTAGTGGAATTTTCTAGGATCACCACATTACAAAGAGCTCAGTCTATCATACTTGATCGTTACACAATCTTGCTGTTACTGTGTATAATATTCTCCTGGTTCTGCTCACTTCTCTCAGCATCAGTTCATGTAAGTTTTTCCAGGCTTTTCTGAAATTAGCCTGCTAATCCTTCTTATTGAGCAATGAAATTCTATTACATTCAGATACCATAATTTATTCAGCCATTTCCTACTCAATTTTCAATTTCTTGCCATCACAAAAAGACTTGCTACAACAATTTTTACATATGTAAGTTCTTTCCCCACTTTTATGATTTTTTTGAAATATAGACCCAGTAATGACAATGCTAGATAGTTTGGGCATAGTCCCAAATTGCTCTCCAGAATGGCTAGATTAGTTTGCAGTTTTTCCACATCTATTCATATATTTATCATTATATTTTACTGTCATCTTAGCAAATTTGATAAGCAGGAGGCATCTTTTTCTAATCATTAGTAATTTGGAATATTTTATGTGACTATAAATGGCTTTAATTTCTTTATTTGAAAATTATGTGTTCATATCCTTTGAAAATATGTGTTCATATCCATATTTATCAATTTTGGAGTGACTTGTGTTCTTAGAAATTTGATTCAACTTGCTGTCTTTTAGAAAAGAGATCTTTATAAGAAAATATAAAATATGTAAAACAAATTTCCCAGATTTCTTCTTCCCTTCTAATAATGACTATATTGATTTGGTTTCTGAAAAACTTTTTAATTTAATGTAATCTAAATTACCCATCTTGCATTTCAGAATATTTTTATATATTCATAAATTCCTCCCTTCCCCATATCATTTTCTTGTTTTTCCAACAATTTTTGACAAATAATGAGTTCTTATCCCAGAAGTTGGACTCTATGAGTTTATCAAACAGAAAATTACTATAGTCATTGACCATTATGCCTTGTATAACTAACCTATTCCACTGATCCACTATTCTATGTCTTACTCAGTACCAACTGGTTTTGATGACTTCTGCTTTATAATATAGTTTTAGGTCTGGTATGCCTAGGCTACCTTCTTTTGCATTTTTTCATTGATTCCCTTGATATTCTTCACCTTTTGTTCTTCCAAATGATTTTTCACTATTATTTTTTTCTAGTTTTGTAAAGTTTTTCAACAGGTTTTTAATCAGAATTTGATACAGAATTTTCTTTGCTCATAGAAAGTCTTGCTCTAATGAACTCCTAGAGGACCGATATCCTCCCATTGCTAATGGAGAGGAAGAAGGAGGAATAACCTCAAGAGAAAGAAGGACAATGAGAGAAGAGATGAAGGTAAAGAAACTAGAATCCAGGGGGAAGCCAGGGCATAAAAGAGACAGGAGCACTGGTAGCTCAGGCAGGAAGCATATTGGTGCTGCCATTGAGAACAAATTGTAATGGGAGTGAATGTTCAAATGCTTAGACAAAATTGTTTCAGAATTATGAAGAAACTACACATAGCAGAATGAAAGTAATGACTCACTTAACTCACATTGCTAAGAGCAAAAATAGTGATTTCTTGTTCTTTGCTTTACTTCCAATCTCATTCATTCACTCAAGAAAGAGAAATGATCATTTTTCCCAAGACCTTTTCCCTTAAGTTTGTTTTGCTTTCTGTTTTGGTGTTATTTTAAAAAATCAATTTATCTACAGTTTTTGTTTAGTTGGTTGGTTGGATTTTTATCATGAATTATTCTATTGTTGCATCATGTGTTTCATTATTCAGATGTGTCTGAGAGTGACCGTAGGGGATAAAGCACTCAGAAGAGAGAAATAGATTTTCAATTGCAATAAATATAAGAGAGAGAGAGAGAGAGAGAGAGAGAGAGAGAGAGAGAGAGAGAGAGAGAGAGAGAGAGAGAGAGAGAGAGAGAGAGAGAGAGAGAAACATGCAAGGAGACTAGAGGAGGGAGAAAAGATTCCTTCTAATTTCTAATTTCTGTGATTTTACCAGACAAGGATTTCACATGACAAAAGTGAAGTGTTTATGTGTATTTTATAGCTTCCTAAAAGGCAATTAGGTTGCTCATTGGATAGAGCATGGTCCTAGATTTAAAAACACCTGAATGCACATCTGGCCTCAGATATCCATTACTTGTGTAACCCTAGGCAAGTCACTTAACCTGTTTGCCTTCATTCACTGGAGTAGGAAATGGAAAACCATTCTACTATATTTGCCAAGAACAAATGAATATAGGCACAAAATGGATAGTAATCTGCTAAGGAAGGTTGGCAAGAAACTTGGACTGATTTTGTTTGTTCGCCTCCTTTACAAACCTTTAATATTACCTGAAAACTTAATATCAATCTAGTCAGATTTCTTTTGGCCCTGATTTGTTGAAAAGATTGGAATAACCCAGCATAATATCCTGTATATCACCTTGTCTTCATCTAAACATACATCTTTTTCTATATACAACTTGTCTTCTTTTCTTCTAGTTACATAAAAAGTTCCCTTCTGCCTCTTCCAGAGGGTCCCTCCTACCGTGTTTTTAATTCTATATATTTTCTGACTATTTAGGAACATTACTCCACATTTAATTTTCCTCCCTGCCAGTTCCAATTTTCAAAATCCCTCTTTGAATTCAATATCTGTCAGATTTACTCAGAGAGTCCCTATACGTACAACCCATCAGTATTTTATCATTTTGTCCTTTCTATATGCTTTCCCATCCCTTTCTTTCACCCTTATCTGAGACATCAGTCAATTAATGATTATTTATGAATGACCCACTACCTGCCAGAAACAGTTTTATGTTGTAAGGACAGAAAGAGAATAATGAAACTATACTTTCCTTTGAAGAACTTCCAATCTATTGTGGGTAGGAGAAGAAAACCTTTATAGGTATGAGTATAAACAAAATAGGTATAAAATCATGGGAGAGGAAAAAGAAGTCAGGAAAATACAGAGAGATTAGGAAAGCCTCAGGTAGAAGATAATGTTTCAGCTGAAACTGGAAGGAAATTAAAAATTCTAAGGGTGAAGAGGAAATGGATTATATGAAGAAACAAGTGCAGAAAAGCATGCAATGGGGAGAATGATCTCATGTTTGAAGAAAAGTCAGGAAACCATTTTATCTACATTGCCTGTGTATGAAAAAAAGAAAAGTAATAGGTGGTAAGGACTGAAAAGATGCTTGGGGTCAGGTGGTGAAAAGTCATTTGTTCTTGCAGGTAACAGTGTGTTACTGGAGTTGTCTGAGGGTCATATTAATAACTATTGTCTAGGGATATTCGTTTTAGCAGATATGTGAAGAAAAGAATGAGGAGAAATGGAGAGAAATAAGACATGGAAAGCTTTTAGAAGGCTAGTGTAATAGTACAGCCAGAAGTGAAGGAAGCTTCAGGAGGGTGGGGATTATGTAAATGGAGAGAAAAGAGCTGATAAGGAGGAAAGATGTAGGGAAGATATAATCAACAAGAATTGGCTCTTTCTTGGATATAAGGTGTGAGGATGAGTTGAGGAAAACCATGTTTGCCAAATCTGTGTAACTAGAAGGATGGTCGTGTCTAGAAGCAGCTAGGTTGTACAATGGGTAAAGAACTAGGTCTGGAGTCAGGAAGACCAGAGTTCAAATCCAGTCTGAAAAACTTACTAGATATGTAGATCCTAAAATAGTCACAATCTCTGTGTCCTTTAATATGGGTAGGGAATTTCCTCACTAGAAGTTTAATTTACAACTTCAGTCCGAATCCTACCATGTAAAAGAAACCATCCTACATTCTATAAGAGGTCAAGTACTTTAAAGTCAATCCACATTTATTAAGGACCTTATATATGAAGCACCAGACATTCTGGTAAGAGCTGGAGATACAAAGAGATAAAAGACTGCCCTCTGTCTTAAGGAACTCACAATCTAATGCAAACAGGAAAGAAGAATGAATTGAAATCCTTAACCATTGATTGACTAATGTAGATCAAGAAGGACTGATCACTTGAAATCATTGAATGAAGACAGCTGCTTTCTTCCCATTCATTCATTTCTCTTGTTTTCAATTTGTAGAATAATTATAAAATGCTTTTCGCTACAAATAAATCAGATTTAAATAACTGGAGAAATATTGATTGTTCATGGGTAGCAGAACCAATATAATAAAAATTGCAATTATATTTCATCTACTCATTCAATGCTACCCCAAATTACAAATATACATGTGTGTACATGTACTTGTATATATGTGTATATATATATATATATTCATACACATGTATACATTTGATATATGCATCAAATGTTAACCTTCCTCAGAATATGGTGCAGAGGGATGAGGAGAGACAGCTTGAAACTTAAAATGAATGCAGTTAAAATTAATATAACTTTTTTATTTTAAATGAGCTTTTGCTTCTAAGTTGAAATTTAATCATTAAAGGAGTTTTCCAATTTTCTGAGGTCAATGAAATTCATTCTTTTCATATTTAGGGGACAATCTGTTGTATATTTACTTTGTCTTTCACACTCACACACACTAATGACAGACACTATAGATTATCCATTCAGCTATTTGTAATGAGCTGCATAATAAATCCTCTTCATTCCCTTGAATTGTCCCTAGTAGATGGTCAGGCTAAATCACCCTCAATCTTTACCTCTTATTCAGGAAACAATAACGAAATCATCTTACCATTGTGACTAAACGTATGAGATATTCTTCTGATCTGTAATTCTCTCCCTGTAACTACCTAGGCCACAGATGCTTTTTCTTGTCATCTCTTCCCTGTATGTTCTTTACTTTTCTAATAAAATATTACTCCTTTAGGACAGAGACTGCTTCCCTATAGCATTTGTATTTGAGGCACAGTGAATAGAGTGTTGAGTTTGAATCAGAAAAACCTGAATTCAAATCCAGCTGCATGATTCTGGGCAAATAATTTCTATTTTCTTCAGTTTCCTTTTCTATAAAATGTGGATATCAATACCACCTACATCCCAATATTGTTATGAGGATCAAATGAGATAATAATTGTAAAGAACTTAGCATAGTACTGGGCACATAATGCTACATAAATGATAGCCATTATTTGTATCTCCAAAATCAAATACAGTGCTGTATTTGCATAAGCACCTACACTGTTGATGCTTGACATATATTTTTCATTGATTTGATTTCTTTCAAGAAGTTTTATAATAGTCTTTTAATATAATTTGATGCCCTCCACAAACAAAAATATCTTGATGAACTCATCTACAAAGAATCCTTCTTCTCCTTAGAATCCATGTTGAATCTTCTCAATTATAAATTGGAACAAATTGGAGTAGTATATATTTGTATCTCCTTATATTTATTATCAGACAATTTCATTAGATTTTCTCTGTTACATATTTCATGATGATTTTGATGTATAGATGGGAGTCGATTGAAAGAGAGCTTTTAATTTGATATTTTATTCTATTCAAATTTTAATTTTTCTTTTGATAATTAGCAAAGAATAAGTATAACAAGCTCTTATATTTTCTGTATAATATAGTCCACTGTGTATCGATATATATGTGGTAAACTAAGGAGCTAAAGTCTATCTATTCTCCACAAATTCCCTTACTGAGTTACCCTCAGTATGTACAAATATGATTTTTATAAATCTTTAGATAGATGAGAAGGTAGGCATAAAGGGAATAATTACTAATATTCTTATGGCCTCCTTTCTCAGTGAGTAGGTAGGTGATACAGCAGATAGAATAAAGTTTAGAGTCAAAAACACTGTAATTCAAATTCAGTCTTAAGAAACTTACTAGCTATATAGCCCTGGACAAGTCATTTAATCCTATTTGCCTTAGTTTCCCCATCTGTAAAATGAGTAGAAGAAAATGACAAATCACTCCAGTATCTTTGCCAAGAGAACTCTAAATACAAACTCAGACATAACTGAACAAGCCTCCTTTCTCAGTATTAATAAGCCCGAATGTTTTTTTCCATGTCTGCTCATTTCCCCTTCTTCAGATGCTTTGGAAACAATTCTCCATGCCCTTACATTTGGATGATCTCTAATATGAATCTTCTCTATGTATATTTGTTCTAAGGTGGTTGCTTGTCATACTCTGTTACCTTTGGTGACATATACTCTTTATACATATCTAAGACTAGGGTATTAGAATCTAGTACTTCTGCTGTCCTTGATGGCCTAAACAGATTGTTATAAATAGAGTTGTAGATCTTTTCCCATTTTTCTTCTCATTTTTGGCCTCCTTCCAGTTTCATCTTATATGCCATCAGGATGAATTTGCTTACGATAGTCTTGCCAAGTTTTTTTTTAAACTGGTTTCAGCCTCCATTGATTTTCTTTATTTTATGAGGCAGTACTGCTCATAATACTCAATCATCCTTCATAGCAAGATTTTATAAATGAGTTTATATTCAAAACTGGTGTTGCCTTTGGCCAGAATCTCTTTTTACTTGGCAAGTAAGTCAACTGTTTGCTGACTAAGGTGCTTTGGGAGCTCTTGGGGTTTCTTAGTTATGGCATTTTATTTACAGCTATTGAACTTCTGTGTAAGATTATTATAATTCATATTTATGTCATCTATCTTGTCTATTCCCCATTTTTGCTATTATCAAATAGTTATTGCAATTGCATGCCATATCTTTATTTTTATTTTTCTTCTAGCTTTATGTTAAAACTGATCTAAAAAGTTGAAGATGATTCAGAAATAACTCCTACATTTGTGTCTTTATCTGTTAACATATAACCAAGTTGTGTGTGTGTGTGTGTGTGTGTGTGTGTGTGTGTGTGTGTGTGTGTGACATTTGGTTCTCTGCCCAAATTCAGCCCCGCCTCACATCCCATCTCAAATATTATTACAATGGCAATATAATAGACTTCTCTGTCTCGACTCTCTTCCCAATCTAATCTATCTTCCACAGATTCACCAATGTGATCTTCCTTAAGTTCATGTCTAATAATTTCACCTAATTCTTTTCAGAATCAAATATAAAAGTCTCTGTTTGAGATTTAAGCTTGACACCAATATTTTTCATTATCTGTTTGCTTCCTTACTATTGCCCTGGGGAGCTCCTGGTTTATGTCAAAACAAGAGCAGCTACCTTATTCATGTCTTTCCTACTCTGTATTTTGAATATACTTATAAGAGCAGCTAGATGGTACAGTGGACAGAGAATCAGTCCTGGAGTCAGAAGGGCTTGAATTCAAAACTGGCCTCAAAGACTTAACACTTCCTAGCTCTATGACACTGGGCAAGTCACTTAAGACCCAATTGCCTCAAAAAAAGAAAAAAACAAAAACAAAAACAAGAAAGAATATACTTGTGTATGTATATTTATATCATTAGCACTATTCACAATGCCTTGTACACAGTAATCACTTAATAAATATTTATTAATGGATTTGCTCTTCATCATGACCAGTAACTAATTATTTTCTCAAAAAAAGTATTCATGATGTAGAGACAGGATCCTTCTTTATATTCTACCAATCTGGCCTCTCTTACTAGTGTGACCCTGGGCAAGTCATTTAATCCCATTTGTCTCAGTTTCCTTATTTGCAAAATAAGCCAGAGAAAGAAATGGCAAATTACTCCAATATGCTTGCCAATAAAACCCCAAATGGGATCATGAAGAATCATATGTGACTGAAACAATAGAACAACTTTCCTCCTCTCTCATTAGAAACAATTTCTCTGTTTTTTGAACTCCCATTGAAACTTTTTTGTCTATATATACTTTTGACATTTACCAAGTTCTATCATTAATTGCGCCTCATTTTGCTTTGTTCATGTTAAGCTGTAAGTTCCTGAAGGGAACATGCTTCATATGTCTCTCCAGAGAGCTCAGGTCAGTGCCATAAAAACAGTAAGCATTCAAAAAAAAGTTTATAGAGTTAAGTCTTTCTTCTCCTTAGTTACTTTTTCCACTACCTGTCAACTTTCTTCAATTATTTTTTGTGCATTTTTTATGTCTATATCTCATATGTATTTTCTGAGCTTTAACTCTTGTGACGATCAAACTCAAAAAAGTTCTCCTTACAAAGCACTTCTATGATTATACATTTAATTTCTGAAATCCTTCCTGAGACCATGGTTCCAATCTCTAAATAGAATATATATTCAACAGAGGAAATAAAATACTAGCCAAAAAATATCCTTGCAAACATCTTCTGAGTTATTATAGGAAACTGTCATCTGAAAAAATCATTTTTAAAATTGTGGAATATATTTTGACAGCAGCATTTAAATATATACCCCAAAGCTTCATGTCCTGTCTCAATAGTATATTTTATCATTTAGATGACAGGCTTGCAGTAGTGTGCCATAAAGAGCTCTGTCTCAGAGGATGAAATATGCTAGTGTGTGTGTATACACACATTTATGTGTTCATTCATTATTTATATATGTGCATATGTGTGTGTGTGTGGAGAGAGAGAGATATATGTATGTATATCCACACTGTGGGTATGGTATGTATTATATATAAATAATGTCTATTTATTGTTGTTCAGGACTTTTAATCACATCTAACTCTTAGTAACTTCATTTAAGGTATTCTTGGCAAAGATACAGGAGTAGCCTACCATTTCTTTATCCAGATCACTTTTACAGATGAGGAACTGAATGAGGTAAATGGGGTTAAATGACTTGCTCAAAGTCACACAGGCAGTAAGTGCTTGAAGCTACAGCTGAACTCAAGTATAATATCTTTCTGCCTCTAAGCCCAGCATTGAATCCACTGTGCCATCTAGTTCTCCTGCACAAATACACATACACAAAAACATAAAAGGCAGTCCCTGGGCTCATTTGATAATAGTATTAGACATATGACTCATTTTGCATCCTTTGTAGAATTTTAGAAGTGAAATAGTTTAGAGGGAAAAGAAAAGAGAGCCCAGGACAAAGATACATGGGTCACCTATGGTTAGAAGGTGTGACATACATTTAGAAATAGTAAAGTAAACTGAGAAGAAATGGTCAGATAAGTAGAAGAAGAATCTAGTGTGGGTAATAGAATAATGTCCTGAAAATCCAGAGAGAAGAGAGTTAAAAAGAGAAGAGAGTGATTTACAGTGTCATTGCATGGAACTCAGGGCAAAACACTGAGAATTTGAGAAAAGGTAATTAATTTTGGCCATAAGATCATGGGTATCTTTGGAAAGAGAAGTTGAACGAAGTCAAAAATAAGACTATAGAGAGTTAAAATGAAAGAGAGAAGAGAAGAAATGGAAGTACTTATTGTAGATGGCACTCTAAAGAAATTTAGCCACAAAGAGATATGTGATAAAAGCCAGGATCAGCAAATCTGGAGATATAGAAATGTTTGTAGATATTAAGGTAGCAGCCTTCCCAAAATGTAACAAAGCTTTGAATTTGGTTAACAATTATGCTTGGTGGGCAGCTAGGTGATGCAGTGGATAGAGCACCAGCCCTGAAGTCAGGAGGATCTGAGTTCAAATTTAGTCTCAGACATTTAACACTGTCTAGCTGTGTGACCCTGGGCAAGATGAGCCCAATTGCCTCAGCACAAAAAAAAAAAATATATATATATATATACACATATATATGTATGTATATAGATGTAGATATAGATATAGATATAGATATATATACACACTTGGATATTTGGTAGTGAGACCCCTTCCCAAAGTCAACTTTGTACCTCATGGTCTCTCCCCTTCCCCGTTATGATGTAAATTGTTTGTATTTCTAGTACCTAAACCAGTACTTTCATTTTGGACACTTAATGAATAGTTGGGTTCTTGTTGTTGAATAGAGAATACAAACACCTTCCTACAAGCACACAGCTAAGTAGACACAAATTCTCAGGAAAATAAAATGAAGATTTTCAAAATATTAACAATATTCATTTTAATTTGCAATGATTCTCTTCTCAGGATGGCATAAAAATTGAATTAATGGTACCACTTTTCACTAATTGTAGAATTCTATTCTCAGTTTCTTTCTTCATAAAATGAAGTTGGATTAGATAACTTCTAAATTCCTTAAAGATACATCTTGTTTGATTCCTTTTATGCCCTAATTATATACACCAATGCTTCCTTTCATGAGCGAATTAGCCCATACCAGAGGTAATTAGAAAGGGGATAGTTATACTAGGTGGTAGCAGTTACTGTTTTTGTTGTTTGTCCTTTCTTTTTGAAGAGAAACATGACTTCAGGAAGGTGATATCATGACTTGCAGAGCGTGGCTTTTTTTAACTTTAGTCACTGATGGACACTGCCTCAATCAAACTGAAACCTATTAAAAGCCTTAGCTTAAAAAAGACCAATGTTTCCCATGGCATCCAAGGTCATCTCTAGTCATCCTGATCTATAGCTTGCCATTGTTAAAGGTTCTTTACCTTGTAATCTGATCAAGCTTATTTATGAACTCAGTCCGACCAGAATTTCCTTAACTTATCTTCTACTACCCTAAAGTAAATCTGAACTCTAGTAAATTTGTGGAAGATCTTTTCTTTGGGATGTAATTGTATCTGGAATAATACTCATTTGTGCTTAACAGTCAGGTCAAAACTTCTTCCTTGATCATGGGATTTTGCTAATTTTGCTATAAAGTGTAGAGGGCTAAAACTCTTGAGTCGTTGCACTGAAGTCGGTTCAAGCACTTAGAGCTAATTACTGATAGGACAATACTCTATGGGCATGTGCTTGGGGAATTGGCCCTTCCCACTATTCTGTCCTGGCTTGATAATTGGTATATACAGAAAATTGTAGGAGGCACTAGGAGCTGGAGGAAGACTAGCCAGAGTCACTTTGGCAGTAGAAGAAGAAGAATGAGGTCTAGGAGATTCTGTGTCCATCCCCTTTATTTCTACCCCTAAAGACCAAGAATAAAGACTAAGGACTTTTGCTTATCCTGATTCTGGCTGATTCTGGGGTGTCTGGGACGCTAGCACGATCATCACAATAAAGCACTACAGAAACAAAGGAATTTCAGTTAAATTGGCCAATTAGAAATACCTAGTTGTGAATAGACTGTTTTCCTTTGTTGTTTTAGTATAATTCCTTTCCAGTCTCTGTTTACAACTCTCTGGACTTTCTGTATTATACCACAAAAATCTCCTCCTCCTGAAAGTTCATTTCATCCTTTGATTTCTTACAAGGGAAGTATCCTTTGTCCATAAGGACCCTTCCTTTGATTGAATGTTTTTTTTTTCCAGAACATCCATTTTTAAAGAAAATTTTGAAGCCAGTCAATTTTTCATTTCTTTCCATATACAATTTGGACTTCATCTACTTTAACTCCTTTTCAGCTATCTTTTAGATGTTGTTTTCTTGAATTAGAATGAAAGCATCTTGAAGGTAGAGGTTATTTTTATCTTTCTTTGAATCCCTAGTGTTTAGTAAAATTTCAGGAATAGTGGAAGAGTTTAATAAATATTTGTTGACTTGACTACAATATTTGTGAGTCCATAAGAAGCTGCTGTTCTAGGTATTCTGACTAATTGTAGTTCCCTTCTTTCCTGGGACATATATCTGGTTTTGAGGAACAAAGTTTTGCAGCTATATGGAAGATGGGTTAAGAGAGGAGGGAAAGAAAGAAAGAAAAATGGGAGGGGGAGGAAGGGAGGAAAGAAGGGAGACAGGAAGGAAGAGAAAGGGAAAAGAAGAAGGAGAAGGAGAGAGGGAGAAAAAATGTAATTTGGATATATGGGGATGAGGTAGCTATAAATCACATCCCCATACATCCAAATTGCATCAGTTAGAAAGCTCATTTTCACAGCTGGAAAGGAAAGGTTATGAAAATCATCAAATATCTTTTCTCTGTAGAGAAGTCCATTTCCCCCTTGCCAAAAATCTCTATATCCTTGGAGGCTACAACTGAGAGGAGATCTAAACACACTGAGATTTCTGTTAATAGACATGAAATAGAAAGGAGGAGGACCTATACTTAGTTAATTATCACATGATGGCATTGGTCCATTTAACAATTTACTGACCTGAAATGTGGATCTATATGAAGCTGTTTTCCTTGATGAGGCAATTTCTAAGTTGGGGCCACTGGGCTCAGACTCTTGAAATCTGTTGAATAATCTCATAAATTTATAACAGTTACAGTGTCTCATTTTTGCAAGTTCCTTTGGCTCTCCTTAACCACTTTTTGTCAGGGAGGGTACTGCTTCTAATTTGTGAAGGATGATTAGTGACAGTAAGATAGTTGGTCACTATTCCTTCTGCTTCTGTCAGTGATATGAGCTCTGTTAATTCCACAATACTTAGAGACCCATAAATCTACATTCTTCATTGAAAAGTTTGGGTGCTATATTTGTGCTATTGAGGCATTCTTAAATATGTCCTCATGGAAAAGAAGGGAAGGAAGGAAAAAAAGGTAGGATGTAAGTAAGGCAGAGTTGGCCACTTATCGGCTTCTTTTCTAGTTATCCAAGTCCAGTAGCAGGAGACTCAAGAAGATTGCAAATGACCTGAGATGCAGTGGACAACCTTAGCATCTTCAAAGTCTAACCAAGATCTGAGCTCTCCAAAGCCCCAACTTTAGCTGCTTTCATGTCCACTGAAAAAAATTTTCTCATCTACCAATTTCCTGGTAGAAAGTCTTCACATGCCTAGAGTAGACAACTTGTCTAGCTCAGCAAAGGCTTTGAGACATCTAATTTACCCCCAATGTTATCTAGTCCATCTACGAAACAGTTTACTGTATTGTAGTCACTATACAGCTGATAGTTTCTTAGAACTACTGGTGAAAATTGGGTGAATCAGGTAGACTCCAAAAGTAGAAAGAACCAAGGAAAGAGTTTGGCAACCCTTACACCTAAGACATTAGTCTTTCTTGAACATGTCTTACACAGGAAGAAGGAAGGAAGGAAGGAAGGAAGGAAGGAAGGAAGGAAGGAAGGAAGGAAGGAAGGAAGGAAGGAAGGAAGGAAGAAAAAGAAAGAAAGAAAGAAAGAAAGAAGAAAGAAAGAAAGAAAGAAAGAAAGAAAGAAAGAAAGAAAGAAAGAAAGAAAGAAGAAAGAAAGAAAGAAAGAAAGAAAGAAAAGGAAGGAAGGAAGGAAGGAAGGAAGGAAGGAAGGAAGGAAGGAAGAAAAAGAAAGAAAAGAAAAAGGGAAGGAAGGAGGGAGCATTTAAACTCAATGATGCCGATTTGCTTGGATAATTTCTTTTGTAATGCAAATTCCGAAATCCTAATTTTATTTAACATTTTAGTCCAAATTCGGGACATCATCTTTGTAGGAAAGCTGTGGGAAACTTCTTGTGTGGAAACTCCCTCCATCGATGCAGATCAGAACCTCTTTTCTAATGTGTAGTAACAAAAAGTCCCCTGGCCTGCTGAGATATGACCACTGTTTCAAAGTTAGAATCAGTATTTGAATTCAGATCTTCTCAATTACAAGTTTGATCCCCTAAGCAATATTTTTTAAGTTTCTTTTTATATTATTGTTCCATGTAAAGTGTGCTGTGTCTGGTGTCTGAAGACCTAAATTCTAATGTCAGTGCTTCCACTTAATATCCATTTGACATTGGCCAGATTTTTTTTTTTAATTTCTTTAGGCCTCAGATTCCTTATTTGTAAAGTGAGAATGATCATAACTAAGGTAACTCCTATTTCTTAATATGATCCTATAACTTTTTAATGACAACAAAAATAACAATACAAATAAATAATAATAAGTATCACTTTTTTAGGATTAAGATTTACATACATTATTTCATTACTTATGTTATAATTTTCCTTACAAATCCCAAAAGCTTTCTTAAGGACAGTACTTACATAGTATGACTTGTCAGCATGATAATTGACAAAGTTGAAATGAAGTCTGCATCCTTCACAGCTCATAACATTCTGAGTGCAATTGATTCTGAGCAGGAGAAAAAACAGAATAGATACTAGCGTAGATTGAGAACTAGCAGGGATTTATAAACCATCAAAGCTAATTCCCTCATTTTATAGATGAGAAAACAGTAGGTTAGAAATGTTAAGTGACTTTTCTAAGCTAACACAGTTAGCAAGTGGCTCAAGGGGATTTGAACTCTGGCTTTTTGATTCCAGAAACAGATGGTGGATTTTTTGAAAGACATCTATTATCCAGTCAATTAATTTTCTCCTCATCTCATCCTGAGTAACTTTTGACATTTCATTTGTTGGCACAATAATGTAAAGTTATTCCCAGTGACACACAGCTAATAACACTTTTGGAAGAAGTTTAAGGAATATTTCTCTTTCCTTTGAGAAAGAAAAAAGTAGAAAGATTTTCCAGGAAGAAAGAAGGGAGGGAATGCAAAAAAGAAAAAGAAGACATTTTCATCATAACTTTATTATGTATTTGAAAGGAATATGTATTTCAAAGAACATTGTACATAATTGATTTGCTATTTCACGTGCAGTCGATTTTTTTAATGAAATGTTTATTTTATTTTTGTATATATAACTATTTTATATCTAGCTATATCTTCATTTATATATAGATATTGATAGATGATTGATAGATAGATAAATAGACAATAGATGGGTGGATGAATAGAGTAAAATTGCACTGATAAAACCTTTGCAAGGATGACCTAAATTTAATCAAAAGGAAGAAAAATGTTTCTTTTTATATAAAGTGCAGAATGATGGATGGGGGAAGGGGAGAAGTATTTGTCCAAAAAGAACTCCCATTTAATTTCTCTCAAGTTTTTCTTTGTGAGCCTAATGCACTGACTACTCTGCCATCATCATAATTCACCAGTTCCTAAGGAGCTATTGTGATGAGGGCTCCCTTAGACCTCACAGATGTAACTTAAAAGCTGGCTGGGATGGAGAGTGCAAAACTGTATTGCAGCCCACCAAGATGTCCCCAGACTTCCTGCCAAGACTCAGAATCCCAAGCAGACCTGAGAGACCACTATGACTCTTAAGTTAAATGCCTCCAGACATCAGCGCTTTCCTTTACAATTTTGCTAGCTCTCCTGCAGATGGATTCTATTTACCTTATTGGGGTGGGAGGAGAAGATGTTTTTCTAGAGAAAAGTGCCTTTTCCCATACCTGGCACCTTCTTCATTTGTCCTTAGAGATTCCCTGCTCTGTCTTGATTGCAATCTAAACTTTAGAGACTCCAAATGCTTAGCATAGTGTCTGGCATATAATAAGTACTTAAGTGCTTAATAATTGTTCCCTCTTCTGTTTCTCTCTGTGTGTCTCTATCTCTCTGTCTCTTTTCTCTATCCCATCCCCTCCCACTCTTTCTGAATACACTGGATCATGTGCTTTGAGGATTGCTTATTCCCTGGGAAGATGTTCTTTCCACATTCATCTTTAATAAGGTTAAACAAATATTAGTGCAAGTAATAATACTACTCATCTCCTTCCCTTCTTTGATTTTCTTTTTGTGCAACATCAGAATATATCAATATTTCAGCTTCTTTGGAAAACATATCAGTGCATGTATGTATGAAGTATACATGCATATGCATGTATACATACATGCTGCATATAGCATGTATATTAAAGTGTGCACATATATTATATGTATATAAAAGTTTTACATGTATATGTATAAAGCATGCATATGTATGTTTGTGTGTATGTGTATATGCAAATATATATATATATATATATAATAGGTATATAGGCATATATATATTTAGAGTAGGTGATGTATAGCACCTTTTAAAATCTGTTCAGCCGAATATAATGAAGGCAAGGATTTTTTTCTCATTTTGAATATCCATCACTTAGCACAGTGTTTCACAAATACCTGATATTTGCTAAATGCATGTTAGATTGGATTGAACTGTATTGACTTGGATGCAAAGGGTAGATAAGTTTAAAATAGTCAGGTACAAGATGCTTGGTAAGACTTATGCCAGGTCTGGAAAATTTGGTCATGGGAATAAATTAACATTTTGTGAAATGGTGAATGACGGGGGAGGGGGAAGGGAGAATCAGTTCTTTTTTTCATTCATTCATTCACTCATTCATTTACTTATTTATTTATTGTTTACATTTTTAAAAATATTTATGATTTATCCCCATTACATATAAAAATTTTTAATATTTGTTTTTAAAATTCCAAATTCACTCTTTCTCCTTTCCCTCTGAATTCTGAATTCTCATCCCCTCATTGAAAAGGCAAGCAATTCAATTTAGATTGTACATGTGTAGTCATGCAAAACAAAATTTGTGTTACTCGCATTGAGAAAGAAAACAGACCAAAAAACTTCAAGAAAAATAAAGTTTAAAAATGCTTCAGTCTGTATTCAGATACCATCAATTCTTTGTTTGGGAATGGATAGTATTCCTCATTATAAATTTTCCAGAATTGTCTTGAATCATTATATTGCTGAGAATAACGAAGTAATTCACTGCTGATCATCTTAAAGTATCACTGTTACTCTGTACATAGCATATTTCACTTTGCATCAGTTCATGAAAGTCTTTCCAGGATTTGTTTGTTTGTTTGTTTGTTTTTTGAGAGTATCCTGCCAATCATTTCTTATAGCACAGTAGTATTACATCACAATTTGTTCATCCATTCCCCACTTGATGGGCATCTTCCCTATTCCAATTTCCTGCCACCAGAAAAGAGCTACTATAAACATTTCTGTACATATAGGTCCTCCCCCTCCCTCCTTTTTAAATCTCTTTTTTGATACAGACCTGATAGTAGAACTACTAGATAAAAGAGTTTGCATAATTCCCTCCTCAGAAGTGCTTGTATACATTACTACCTCCCCAATCTAGCCTCCCTTCTATCACACACTCATCTATCTTATCCCCTGCCCTTCCTACTTTTCTATAGGGTAAGATAGATTTCTGTATCCAATTGAGTATATGTTACTCCCCCTTTGAATCAATTTTGATGAAAATAAGGTTCGCTCACCACACACACACTCTCCTCCATATTCCCTTCCATTGTAAAGGTTGTTTCTTCACATCTTTATATAAGATAATTTCCTCCATTCTGTTCCTCCCTTTCCTTTTTCCCAGTGCATTATTCTTTATTTCTCCTCAATTTTATTTTTGGTATAAATCTTTCACTTTCAGCTCACACCTGTCTCCTCTGTCCATATATAGTCCTAATTTTCCTAATAATGAAAAATGTTTCATGAGTTAAAAGTATCATCTTCCCATGTAGAAATGTAAATAGTTTAATCTTATTAGTCCCTTAGGATTTACTTTTCTTATTTACTTTTCTATTTTTTTCTTGAATTTTATATTTGAAAGTCAAATTTTCTATTAAGTTCTGATTTTTTTCAAAGAATGTTTGGAAATGCTCTCTTTTCATTAAATAACCACTTTTACTCGTGAATGATTAGTATCAGTTTGACTGGATAGGTTATTCAAGTCCTTTGACCTGTGGAATATCATGTATCAAGCCCTTTGATCCTTTATTTTAAAACCTCTTAAATCTTGTGTTATACTGTCAGTCCACTAATACTAGTTTCTGCCCGTTGGCAATATTTTCTCCTTGCTCTGGGAGCTCTCGAATTTGTCTATAATATCTTTCAAGGGGTGATTAGTGGATTTTTTCAATCTCTATCTTATCCTCTGGTTCAAGAATATTGTAACAGTTTTTCCTTGACAATTTCTTGAAAGATGGTGTCCAGGATCTTTTTTGATCCTGAATTTCAGGCAATCCAATGCTTTTTAAATGATCTCTATTGCATATATTTTGCAGGTCTGTTATTTTTCCAGTTAAATATTTCACATTGTCTTCTATTTTTCATTCTTTTGATTTTTTTTTATTTTTTTCTTAATTTATCATAAAATCATTAACTTCCATTTGTTAAATTCTAATTTTTAAGGAATTATTTTGTTCAATGAGCTTTTATACCTCCTGTTCCATTTAGCCAATTCTACTTTTTAAAGTTTTTTTTTCCTCCTTCAGTGAACTTTTGTGCTTCCCCCCCCCCTATTTCCTATTCCTATAAATTCCTATTTATTTCCTATTCCTATTTCCAAAAATGCTTTTCAAGGCATTCTTTTCTTCACTGACTTTTTTGTACCTCTTTATTGATTTGGCTTAGTCTGTTCCTTAAGGTGTTATTTTCTTCTATTTGTTTGTTTGTTTGTTTGGTGTCTCCTTTCCCAAGCTGCTGACTCTTTTTTCATGCTTTTCTTGCATCACTCATTTCTTTCACCAATTCTTCTTCTACCTCTCTACTGGACTTTCAAAATCCTTTTTGAGTTCTTCCATAGCATAAGATGAATTTATATTTTTTCTTGGAGACTTTGGTTGTTAGAGCTTTAATTCTGTTATTTTCTTTTGTGTGTATTTTAATCCTCCTTGTCACCATATTTACTTTCTCTGGACAGAATTTTTTCTGTTGTTTGCCCATTTTTTCAGTGTTTCTTGACCTTTAACTCTATTTTAAAGTAGAGCTCTACTTCCAAGGTGAACGGCACATAATCCCAAACTTCAGCATTTTTTGTGTAGCAGTTTTCAGAGATACTTCCAGGGAAGAACATTTTCATCTCTTCCAGTCTAAGGAGAAACAGTTTTTGCTAATTAGCTATTCTAATTAGCTAAAACAGTGCACTCTGTTTTGAAATGGATCACAAGTATTATTCTTTGTCCTGGAACCCTAACAAGGGTCCTTGCTCCACGGCAGTAATTTGAGGTAGGCTAATATTCCTTTCTAGGACTACCACCAAAGACTGTGACCCAGAGTTGACTATAGGCAAAGCAACCTCTGTTGCTGCCTCCAGGACCAGGGAAGAAACACCTGTAATCTCCTGATCAATTATTCACCCCCCCTTGTTTGTGGGCTGGGAGTTACTCTGCTGCTGATTCAATGTCTCCCAAGATCTACTCCTGTTTTGCTGAAGCTAGGGTTGTGCTGACACGAGCTCTGCTGTAATGTGCTCCACTCTCAAACAGGTGCAACAGACCTTTTCTGCTAACATTATAAGTTATATATAGTAAGAAAATTACTTCACTTCATCCTTTTTTGGGTTCTGATGCTCTAGGAATTATTCTAATTATTCTATGTCACTATTTTAAAATATTCTATGGGATTTGAGGGAAAGCTCTTTAAAAGAACAGAAATAGTGGAGCGATATATACCTGCCTCAGAAATATTTACTATTAGATTTTACTTGTTCTTATCTCAGATTCCTATGTCAGAGATGGAGTCCAATTCTTGTCATATAACTTTATTAATGAATGAGAAGTTAATTGTTATGGAAAGAGGTGGGGCTATTATTAGAAGGAAAATACTCCCTTTTTAGAAAGATGAAATATGATTCTTATTACAGTATTTTCAGGAGACAATCAATTGTCTAACCACAATTTAGGCATGGTATGGCAATATGTAAAGCACTCCATTAATGGTCTTCCTCTTTAGTGGGAAGGGAATATTTTGGGGATCTTTATATTTCCAGTGCTTAACAGAGTCTGGCACATAGTAGGTTCTTAATAAATTCTTGGTAACTGATCAAAGAGAAGCTAAGTGATGCATTATAGAGAGCATGAGATGTAAAGTCAGGATGGCCTGAATTCAAATCTAGCCTCAGATACTTGCTATGACCCTGTTTGCCTCAATTTTCTCATCTATAAAATGAACTAGCATTTTTGCCAAAGATACTAGAATTATGAAGAATTTAATACCTAAAAGAACTGAACAACAACAATAGGTATGTACCTTAGGAAAGAATCATTTAATCATGAGATCATTGAATATGAGAACTTTTACAGTATACAATTTTTATACTGTACACTGTATACTGTATTTGTATATACAACTATTTGAATGTTGTCCTCCCTATTGGGATATGAGCAAACTTGATTGAGATTTTTTTTTTTGCCAGTACATACCTTAGTGTATGATGGCACAAGATATATGTACTGACTCCTGATTGACTTAAACATCGTCCAGCCCAATCACCATAATTTAAGTAATGTAAATTATCACAAAGCTAAAACTATAATTAGAATAACAATTCTTTGATTCTAAATCTAATATACCTTAAATTGAACAATTGAACAATAGGGATGGAATACCAATACGCATCATCATCATGACTATCCTAATCATCATAGCTTACATTGAAGTACTTTACTAATTTTATTTTTCTACCCTTAAACAATATTGGGAGTTAGATATTACTATTATTCCCACTTTACAGATGAGAAAACTGAGGCAGTTAGAAGTTGTATAATTTTCCTGGAAGTATAGAGATTAAGGGGGAAGAACTGAACTCAAGTTTCCCTGAGCTGAAACCCAGCACACATATGGAATTAAAATAAAGGACTAGAGCATAATCTAATATGCTTCAGCTGAAGTTTAAAAAAGGCAGGGGTAGCAGTCATGATCTCAGACAAAGCAAAAGCAAAAATATTCCTTATTAAAGAGATTATCAGGGAAACTACATTGCTAAAAGTTAACATAGACAATGAAGTAATATAAAAATACAATAAGTTTTTCTGATAAAGACATACATCAAATATATACATTCAAATACATATAAAGTTGAGTCAAATTTATTTTTAAAAAATAAAAACTACTTGCCAATTGATAAATGGTCAAAGAATACGAACAGGTAGTTTTCAGAAGAGGAAATGAAAATTATCTACAGTTATATGGAAAAATGCCCTAACTCATCATTGATTAGAGAACAGCAAATCAAAATAACTGAGGTACTACTTCACACTTATCAGAAATGACAAATGCTGGAGGAGACGGGGGAAAACAGATATGATAAAGAACTGTTGGAGGAATAATGAACTGATTCATTCAGATATGTAAAAGAACTGCATATCTTTTCATTCAAGTAGATTTATATCCCAAAGCAATCAAAGAAAAAGGTAAAGAATTTATGCGTACAAAAATATTTATATAAATTATTTTTGTGATTCCAAATAATTGGAAATCAATAGAATGCTCATCAATTAGGTAACGACTGAAAAAGTTGTGACATATCATTGTTATGGAGTATTAATGTGATACAAGAAATAAGAGGAAATGTTTCAGAATAAAACATTGCAAAACCTTTACAAACTGTTACATGGTAAAGTATGAAAAATCAGATCATTGTACACAGTAATAGCACTGTTGCAGTGATGATCAACTGTTAAAAAAAACTTGGCTACTTTTATCAATTCAATGATCCAAGGCAATTACAAAAGACTCATTATTAAAAAATGCTATCCATTCTCAGAGAGAGAACTAGTGACCTCTGAGTGCATGTTGAAGTATAATTTTCTCTCTTGTTATTTTTTTGTGAGATGGGTAATAAGAAAATATGTTTTGTATGATTTCACATATATAATTAATATCATATTGTTTGCCTTCTCAATATGTAGTAGAGGGATTTGAATGAGGGAAAGAATCCTGAACTCAAAATTTTAAAAGATAAGAATGTTAAAAATAAAAGAAAAAATAAGTTTCTTGTGTCTAAAAAAATGCATTCTTTGCTTTATATAGGGATGATTCTGTGAGAGGATTGAAGAAGAATTATATAGGAAAAAATGTAGATGGTATAAAAGGAAAAGATGTTGATTTTTAAAAGGCCTAAGATTAGGGGCAAAAAAAGAATTTTTGTACATTTTCTCAATAACATATACCAGTTCTTGTTTTTGGCAATTCTAATTAATATTCAACTAAAATATCTCTCTTATATCTCTCCTTTTCACTCACATTTATTAGTCTCTTGACAAGTTCACCTGTCCTTATCATATCTCATTTGCATTGTTACAATAGTGTCCTAAATGGTCTTCCTGCTCCATTTCTTTTCCATCTCCAATAACTATGACACACAACTATTCAGCTGATATACTTAAAATATTTGATTGTGTCTCCCTAAGACCTACATACAGACACTCACTCAAAAATCTTCAAAGACTCACTCTTTTTCTAGGATACTACATTGCCTTTTCTGTCTTATTTCGTGTTACTTTTCATTTTACTCTTTCCATTACAGTCAGGTTGAAATGTTTTCTCCTCTACAGATATTCTGTCTTGGTACCTTGTATAAAGGTTCAAAATGCTGCTTCTTATTTAAAAAACAAAAGCAAAAACAAAAGAAAACTTTCCCAACACCCCACTCTGCCTAGTTATTAACACTCTCTCTTTGAAAAGTATTTTATGCGAATTGACAATACTATGCATTCTCATCCTTGAGAATCTATCTTGCTTCTCCCAATAAATCTCCCTTTAACTCTTCAGGAGAAAGAAAATGTTTTCTCTCCATGACCCTCTGCAAAGTCTCCACCATTAACCAGGGTGTCTAAAAGTAGAGCAACCCTGACTAACTGAGGTAGCTGGTGACATAGTGACACAGGCCTAACAGGAAAACCTAATTTCAACTCTGAGTTTAAACCCCTGCTATATTTATTATTCTGGGTAAGTCACTTAGTTTCCTCATTCAAATAAGAGTGGGAGGGAAGAATACTAATAGCACCTAGTTGGTAGGATGATTTTGAGGATCAAGTGAGATAATTATAAAGCATTTGGGATAGCATTTGACACTTAATAGGGGCTATATAATAGCTTATTCCCACCCCAAGCTCTCCCAGATGGAGAATGAATCTGAGAAAGGGAGCACAACAGCCTGAGCAGGGATGGCTATTCTTATTTTATAGACAAGAGAATGTGAGATCGCAAGAAGCAAAGCCAGATTAAAGCAGAATTATAGAATAGCCTCCTTCCATTTGGCTGCTCCCTCAGGCCTCCTAATGTTATTCTGCTCTCTTCCTCTGCTCTCGTCAATATAGCTCAAAAATAATAATATTTTGGAGTATTTTACTACCCTAATCACACTACATGTGAAGGGCCAACCTAAATAACTGGTACTTCCATTTCTGCTGTTGTCCCTGAAATTCATTAGTTCTGTATCCTTGCAAATATATGTATATATGTTTGTATATATGTATTTATACATACACATATGTATGTATATATACACATAATATTTATATCATATATTATTCAAAGATTAATATTAGATATATATTACATCATATTGCAGACTTTTATATTATATAAATGCTAGCTTTATCAATACTTTTTTTGCTATTGTTATCATAGACAGGATCATTATTGTTATCTTTGTGATCTGTTCAAGTTACTAGCAATTTATCCATTCTTAGTCTCAGATGTTTTGTCTGTAAAATGAGGCAGATGGCATATATAGCCAGCTTCTAGTTCTAAATTATAATTCTACAAACATCCTTTTATCATCAGTGATCACATCACCTAAAATGGGGGTGGGTCAATCCCTGCCTTGAAATATTTGCTAAATTGAAATGGATCACATTAAAAAGAACTCTCCCTCTCTTTGAGTTTACTTGCAGCTCAGTTTACTTTTATTTGTACTTCAACCTTCCTCCTTTTGCTTTGTTGTAAAGCTCAGCACTTGAAGATGAAATTTGTATACAAGTATGAGAATATATTTGAGATTTTATGAGCGCATCAATGATAGAATTCAAATTTATGGTGTCCTCAACAAAAGTAAATTCTACTAGCTTGAGGCTAGACTTGAACAACAATTCAGAGAGAACTGCCCTTTGAGAATCCATATTTTCTAATTTTTTCTACTTTGGCTATCAAAAAAGCTCAGTCTACTGTTAAAACTATAATCATTCCAGTGACATCTCCTTTTATTCAAGTGATATCCTAAATGTTCTCCAATGTTTCCAAGTAGCTAGAAGGGCCTATGCTTCAAATCCAAGGCAAGAGCCCTGCTGACACCCAATCCACTGGTTCTTGGGATGAAGCCATGACTTCCAGGGTGATTGTTAGAATGCTAACCCAGTTCTGTCATTGCTTGAATAAATCTTCAAGCCAGACAACATAAGACACTCATTTGGGAGAACTGACTACTTGATTCCAACCCAAGAAAGAATTTAGCCTGACCAGAAGAGCTTTTAATGAGATACTTCATCAGGAAATGATTGCTCAAATTTCTTCCTTCCTCCTCAGATGAATTAATTTATTAGGATTCAGTTTTGGTGGAGATTCCTATGTTCCTCAGTTTTAATGTAATACATTTTATGAATTGTTGACCAGAGAAATTATAGACTGTGCTCGTTAGATTGTTCACTGTCTTGGACAGGTGCTTTTTAAAAAAAGTTTTGTCCAGTTTTCTAAATACAATATCTTCATTACACCTATTAGAAACTAAGAACAGGGTTCCCCAATCCTTTGAGAACTGTGAAATAGGTAGATTTGCCTTCTAATGTCCAAGAATTCTTTGTTTCTGTCCCTTCCTCTTTCCTTTTGATAAACTATCCAATATCAGTATGAATCTGGTAAAGCTTTGCTTGGAGAAAAATATTCATTCAACTCATATGTGAGTAGATTTATGAAGCCAAATATGCTTCCATTATCAGTGTTACTAAGAAATATCAATGGTACCATGATCTCATGCACATGGTCTTGTCCTCTACGAGTAGACATCATGAAACATCTGTATTTTCTCATTCATACTTACTTTTCATTTTCATTTTCATTTTCCTCCACCATGGAGGATTTCCTCATTATATTAAAGATTTTCCTCTAGAATATTGTAGATACTACCACAGGATTCAGGTTGTCCATCTATTAGTATTTATTCTTGCACATTTCAACCCACAAATTTTTATGGTCATAGATTATTTTAAATATGTCTCATATAATACTTTTCTCCTATAGTAGGCCTCCCTAACTTTGCATGTTCAAAGCAGTATTCCTGTTTTTCATTATTCTCGATCTCCCTCTTCCTTTTGAGGGTACCATCATCTTTTTGCTCCTCCTTATTTGCAGTATGGGAATTGTCCTTGCCCCCTCACTTTCCTTTTACCCCACATATCCAACCAGTGATTGATTTTTTCCATATCTACCTCCACACCATCTCTTGCATTTCTCTGAAAATTGCTATCCTAATTTAGTCCTTTTTCATTTCTCCCTTGGACTACTGTGATAGCCTCCTATAAGCTCTCTCTTCCTCAAATCTTTCCCCATTCCAACCAAAGTCAACTAAACAAGTTAAACATTTATTCAGGGATTACTGTGCTAAATGATGGAGTTCCAAAAAAAAGTATTAAAAACAGGCCCTCTTCTCAAGGAGCTAACAATCTAATAATAAAAATCCATCTTATGCTCATCTGCCAAAGTGTTTTCTCTAAAGCATAAATCTGACCAGGTCACTCTTCTGCACAATAAACTCAAATATCTTCCTATTTCATTTAGGATGAAGTAGAAACTCCCTGTTTTGTTTTTAAAGTCCTTCATATTCTAACTCCAATATATATTTTTTCTAATGTATGATCACCTTTCAAGTATTCTACAGTCCAGTCAAACTGTCCTTCCAAATTCCTCCCATGACATTCTATTTCCCATCTCTGTACTTTTCTACCTCACTTCAGCTTCCTAAAATTCCTAGTTTCCTTCAAAGTTCAACTCATCCTCTATGCATAAAGCTTTCCTGCATATCTTTTAGTACCTTGTAGTACCTTCCCTCATCAAAAAAAATTTAATATTTATTTTGTATATAAATGCATACATATATAGGGGAAACAGGTGGCACAGTGTATAGAGTACTGGATTATGGGTGAAGACTAGCTATGTGAACCTGAACAAATCACTTAACTCTATTTAGCTCATTGTCATCGGTATAATGAGCTGGAGAAGGAAATGTCAAACGATTTCAATATCTTTGCCAAGAAAGCCTTAAATGAGTTCACAAAGAGTTGGATATAACTAAAATAACACAACAAAAATATGCACATATCATTTCCATCAAAAGACTGTAAGATCATTGAAAATAGGAACTATTCCATTTCTGATTTTGTATCCCCACTACCTAGCACAGAGCTTGCAATATATGAAATGTTTACTAAATGTCTGTCAATTGATTAATTGCCCATAAGCTACAGACTATTCCCAAGTTTCTCTCCATTTAAGTAGAAAACTCCAAACCAAAAGAATGAATGTCTAATTGGAGAAATTATTATAGTAGTATAATCATTGGGTAAAGAGATAATTGGGAAATGGAAAGGATAGAAGCAATCCCCTAATCTTTGCTCCCTTTAAAAGTAAGTTAATATTTTCATTAAATTTTTATTTTTTGTTAAAGCTTTTTATTCACAATATTTAGTCATCTTACAACTTGATTGGTTCAAGGAAATAATGGAGTCTTAAGTACAAAATAACCATGAAGATCATGGTGGAAAATAGTGAGGTTTTTTTTTGTTGTTGTTGTTGTTTGTTTTGTTTTGTTTTGTTTTAGTGAGCATCTTTCTGATGAATTAACTTGAGCAGTTCTCAATGTCTATCTTTTCCTTGTTCTTCCTAAATAAACTTAGGTTGAATAATCTGCCAATATTTGATTTTTTAACTACAAGCAATTGATTCAAACCTAACCTAGACTTAGATAGATAATCCTCTTCTCCCATTACTTCTTCTTCCCAATTAATACTACAGAAATATTTATTTTAAAGAGGAGCAGGACATTTGAAAACAAAAAAAGACAATTAAAATTTATAAACTGGAATCATTAGAACTATTATCAGAGATGCTCTAACTCAAACAACTTGCTTTATAATTGAAAGAATGTAGACCCAAAGAGATGAGGTAAGTTGTTCAAGATCACAAAATTAAGTTAACTATGATTTAACTTCAACTACCCCAATTCATAGTTCACAGATCCTTCCAGTACCCTAAAATACCTGGTTCAGCAGCAACATCTTCAGGATTATTTCCTCTTTGGGCCATTCCTTCAAAAAGAGTAATTCAGACTGATCTGCCAGGAAAACACTAACTACCCCACTCGCAAAGTGCTAGAAGTGAATCTGTCTCTAGGTCCAGGAGCAAACAAATTATTTTCAACTAGTAGAAAAAGGAGGAAAGGGAAAAAAAAGCTGAAAGGGGAGAAAAGTAATTTTCAAAAAAGAAATCCTCAGGATAAAAAGAAAGCTGTGTCAGTAGTTAAAGTGAAAACTTCTACCTCCAAGTTTCCTCACATCTGAATGTTGAAACCATACTTATCTTTGGCATCCAGCAGTGTCATTCAATCTGTTCTTAGGGCCCTGCATGCAGTTAAGCATGCACTGTATATTATTTTATGATGTTTGCCTTGGAACCGTACTTTCTGGGTACCGAGCAGTGGTGTTTTTGCAGATTCTTGTGCAAAGCCGGGAGAACCTGTTTCCAATTTCGTGAGCGTTTATTGCTAATCCAAAGTGACTGCAGCATTACCTCCAAGCCTCCAGACAGGAAGCTGGATAGGGACCTGGGTGTCTTGGAGATCCCGCTCTTCCCCTGAAGTTCTGGAAAGGGCAGTGTTTGCTTACATAGGTCAAGGTGATGGCCAGGTGGGAAAGAAGACAAAGACTCAAACAGGAAAGGCTGGGCAAAAGTAAAACAGTAATGGAGAATTTTGTTTTCTTCTGCCGTTCCCTATCCAATTCAAGAAAAATATAATTCATGTATGTAGCAAGGTAAGTCTTAGAAAGTGCCTTCTTTTCTTTCGGGGAGGATAAGTAGCTAGGTAACATAGGCTTTATTAACCCCATTCTACAAACAGTAAGATGTTTCAGAGGCTTGATTAACCATCATTCCAAGAATAGGATAGATATGAGATAAAAAGGATCTCTAAGACCCCAGAAAAAAAATCCATTTCTCTAATTATATGGATTAGGAAACTGAAACCCAAGAGTTAACATGATGAACTAGCACAAATAGAACTTTTTGGTCTGCAAAGAATTCTGAATATAATATTCTTCACAGCAACACTTTGAGAGAGGGGCTATGATTATCCCCATTTTTACAAATGAAGAAACTAAGACAGAGCAGAGAGATGAGTTGCCCAAAGTTACACAGCTAGAAAATATCTCAGACCAAATTCAATCAGGAAAATCTGAGAACAAATACAGCTCTCTACTACACAAAAGTCCATTCTTACTAGGGCTTGAGCCCACAAACTCAAATTAGCCAATCAATACCCTTTCTATTCTGCTGTAAATACTTCTTGCCTACATTCATAACAAATAAGACGTTCAGGAATTAAGTTAAAATCCCCTCATTTTTGATCCAGAACTTTTTCCATGAAACATCATTGCCTCAGTTTCAAGTGGAAGGAAAAAGATCAATAATCAGTTCCTTGAGTGCTTTACTTTATATTGTTTTATTAATCATTTATCAGCCATAATTATTAGTATAAGAAATAACTGTGATTTATAGTAAGAGCACAGTCCTGGGTAAAAACAAACAAACAAACAACAAACAAAACTAAACAAAACAAACCATAACAGTAGAAAACAATCTGTGTTTAACCAATTTGTGATAGAGGCCCAGGGAGATTCTTGGGTTAGTAGTAAAACTAAATCTTTATAAAGTATGTATCTTAAATATGTGACCACAATAATCATGTCTATATATTAATATTTATATTAAAAAGATAAAATTAGTCTTGTATAGAGCTAATGGAAAGATGAAAGAATTAGAGATAATATGCAAAGTACAAAGATAGGACTTCACAGAGTTTGGCATTGTGACCAACAAAATGTAATCTTGCATGAATCATCTTTTAGAGCACTTTGTTGCACCACATATGAATTAAGAGACCTACACATAACTGTGAATTCTAAATCTCAATTTCAAATCTTACTGGGCAAACTCTTGATCCCATCTCTGTTTCTTTTAATAAAGTGGGGTGGGTTTTTTGCCCGGAGAGGCTTCCCAATTTCTTTTTCACACTACTCTTCTCTAAAGTCCTTTGTCCTACTTTCCATCTGAGATTAAAGATTAAAGGGAATAAAAAACTAATAGTGATTTTCTGTTAAGGTTAATTCTCCTAAACAACAATAAAGTACATTTTACTGGAAAAATCTCAATTCAATCTGAAAAAATATTATAGTCATGCAATAATAGAGGGACTATTATTTTATTATCAATTTACTATAAATTTATTTTACAACACTAAAAAACTTTTATCTTAAAGGCATCATTTTCTTTGCATTTTTAAAGTTTTTTTTTTTTCAAAACATATGCATGGATAATCCTTCAACATTAACCCTTGCAAAACCTTATGTTCCAATTCCTTCCCTTCCCTCACACTCTCCTCTAATTGGCAAGTAGTCCAATACATATTAAACATGATAGAAATATGTGTTAAATTAAATATATGCATACATATTTATACAATTATTTTGCTGCACAAGAAAAATCAAATCAAAAAGAAAAAAATGAGAAAGAAAATAAAATGCAAGTAAAAACAACAAAAAAGAGAGAGAATGCTATGTTGTAATCCACACTCAGTTCTTCAATCTTCCCTCTGGGTGTAGATGGCTCTCTTCATCACTGAACAATTGGAACTGGTCTGAATCACCCCATTGTTGAAAAGAGCCCACGTCCATCAGAATTGATCATCGTATGATTTTTGTTATTGCCATATATAATGATCTCCTGGTTCTGCTCATTTCACTCAGCATCAGTTCATATAGGTCTCTCCAGGCCTCTCTGAAATCATCCTTGCAGGTCTCATTTATAAAATATATAGAGCACTGACTAGAACATAAAGAATACAAGCCATTCTCCAATTGATAAGTGGTCAAAGGATATGACAATTTTCATATGAAGAAATTAAAGCTATTACTAGTTATATGAAAAATGTTCTAAATCACTAGTGATTAGAGAAATGCAAAGTAAGACAATTCTAAGGTACTGCTCCATACCTCAGAGTGTTTAAGATGACAGGCAAAAATAATGATGAATTTTGGAGAAAATATGGGAAAACCAGGACATAAATACAATTTTTTGGTGGTATGGACCCATCTGACCCTTCTAGAAAACAATTTGGAACTATGCTTTAAAGCTATCAAACTGTGCGTTTCTTTTATCTAACAGTGTCACTACTGAGCTTGTATCCCAAAAGATTTTAAAGGAGGGAAAGGGACCCACATGTGCAAAAATGTTTGTGGCAGCCCTTTTTGTAGTGGCAAAAAACTGGAAACTGAGTGGATGCCCATCAGTTGGAGAGTGGCTGAATTAATTGTGGTATATGGATGTTATGGAATATTACTGTTCTATAAGAAATGACCAGAAGGATGATTTCAGAGAGATCTGGAGAGACTTACATGAACTGATACTGAGTGAAATGAGCAGGATCAGGAGATCATTATACATGGCAACAGCAATATTATATGATGATCAACTCTGATGGACATGGCTCTTTTCAACAACAAGGTGATTCAGACCAGTTGCAATGGTCTTGTGATGAAGAGAGCCATCTGTACCCAGAAAGAGTACCCAGATAGTGGGGACTAAATGCGGATCACAACATAGTATTTACACCTTATTTTGCTTGATTTTTTTTCTCTCATTTTTTCCCCCTTTTTGATCTGATTTTTCTTGTGCAGCATGCTAGACATAGAAATATGTTTATAAGAATTGAACATATTTCCTGTATTGGATTATTTGCTGTCTATGGTGGGAGGGAGAAAGGGAGAAAAATTGGGGATATAAGGTTTTGCAAGGATGAATGTTGAAAAGTATCTTTGCATGTATTTTGAAAATAAAAATGTATTATTAAAAATTTTTACAAAATAAATTTTATCTTGCCAAACCTCTCTTAGTATTCAGAATTGAGTTTATGGTATCATATAGATGTCCTCTGGAGAAAAAAAGGTGATTTATGTCCAGAAACAATGAAATGGCTCTCCATTCAAATGAGATGCTGCATAAATTTAAATAAATGATACTATTTTCAGCACTGGCCAATAGGATTATATTATTAAAATGTTGGTATATTTAAAACAGGATTTCTCTTGATTGTGACAAAGATCAAATCTTTGAACTTCAACCTTTTACTCCTGGTTTCATTCTCTGGGCTCAAACAGAATTAGTCAGTTAGCTCTCAATTTTTAGAAGACACATATCCTTTCTAAGTCTTTTTCTCCAGGACATAGCTGTTTGGTTTTCTAGTGCATCCTCAAAAGATATAGTTTCAAGGTATAGCTGTCTTTCTTTCATTGTTTTGTAATTTATAAAACAAAATTTATAAAAACAATGGCATCCAGAATTGAACACAGTACTCAGGTTGAAGACTGAATAGGGTCCAGTTCATAGGGGCTCATTACTAAAAGAATTTATGTTTCTCATAAAGCATTTCAAGATGGAAATACCATTCTGCCCATACATTGGCATTTTCTGTTTTACTGGTTTGAATGCTTCATCAATATCCTGTTATAGAATAATATTAATAATAATTATAATATCATTATATTATTATTTACATTGTTTTCATTGAACAATTAAAGTAAAATTTTGACATTCATTAGATTATAAGCTCCTTGAGGAACTGGATTTTGGTAGTCACTAGAATTTGGTAGTCACTTCATAAATGTTTATTGGTTGTTTGATTCAAGTTGAAGCAAAAATACCCACAGATATGCTAACCAAACCTATTGCAGAAACCTAAACACCCTTATACCAGAATCCCTAATACTGAATTACCGGCATTAGTACATTGCTATATACAATTTTAGATTTGGGCACTTAAATTTTAAAAATATCAACAAAGCAGATATTGTGAAATCTGAAGATTTAAATCGATTCTGGTTCAGAGACAGATCTAATTAAGTAAATGATGATAAAAGAACAAAGCAACTCTCTGATTCAATTTGATCATCACTTAGGTTGTATCAAGACCTTCAATAAGGTATCAGAGTTATGTTGAGAAATACTGTTTTGTTTTTGTTTTTGTTTTCCTATGGGATGCAAAAGTGAGTAAATCAGTGGAAAGTTACCCCTTATTTAGTTGTGAAAGAACTGGACAACTTGTCTATTTCAAAACAATCCCAAAGACAGATGGGGCCTTACAAGGATCATAGACTATATAATTTATTGCCAACAAGTGAGTTAGTTGAACTCCCCAACAAGAGACTGTTGGACATTCTTTTCAGTGGACTCTAAGCCAGAAAATAGGTCAGTTCTAGAACATTTGCCTGGACCAGACAGTAGCTCAGAAATAAACATTTCATATGAGACTGCATACTTTATGTCAGGAATTAATTACACTGTGTAGTAGTCTGGGCCCTTTACAATTACAGATTTAGGAAGACAGAACTATAACTCTGATGAAGACCATGATCAGATCAATTTATCAGCTAACATCAATATGGGGAAACAGGTCTTCAGACTACAGAAGTTTTATGATGGTCCAGTTGAAACTAGAAAAACAATTTTCCATGCATCCAAATTACATCACTGATGTAATATGAACCTTGAATAACATTACATATATTAAATGAGGTATGTTTTATTTTTCTATTTTATTATCTTATCTCTATTTCATACATTACCCCATTTTGTACTGCCTGATGATATTATTCTTACTGAATTGTTTCATTTATGTCCAACTCTTCATGACCCTATTTGGGATTTTTTTTTTTTTTGGCAAAGAGACTAGATTTGTGTGCCCTTTCCTTTTTCTGCTTACTTTATAGATGAGGAACTGAGGAAAACAGGGTTAAATGAATTGCTTAGGTTTATACAATCTGAGACCAGAATTGAACTTGTGAGGATGAGTCTTCCTGATTCCAAGCACAGTGCTCTATCCACTGTAGCTGCCCAGAGTGTAAGGAGGGGAGGTCAAAACAACCCTAATTGGAGTGGAACCTAGAGCAAATGAAAGTAATATTTGATTAAATAAAAATCAGAATTGAATGTGATTAGATATCATCATGAAACAATCTAAGTCCTTGTGCAGGGTATAGATTATGCTCTGAACAATTTGTATAAAAGAGAGAAACTGTCTCAGAATAGAAATGGAGGTAAGGATGGAGGTAGTAAAGGAGGTGGGAGATAGGGCAATGGGAGATGGGAGAGATGGGGGGGTGTGGGATGGAAATGGAAGGTGGGAGAATAAGACAATAGGGGATCTAGGGTCTGGGATCCAGGATTCAGGCTCAATAAGTTGGTATAAATTTGAAATAATAAGAATGTGAGTTCTAGTAAAGAAGTTAGAGTTAGAGGATATTCTCTGATTTTCTAAGCATCTCACAGAAGAAGACCCAAGCTGATGGATGTCCCAAGAAATGATCTGATCTTTCCCCAACTTTTTATCTTCATACCTGTATATGCACAGACACTATAATATAATCTGATGTTGTTAATATAATCACTGTTTTCAGCATGCAGAATTTTGCTTCAACATAGAAAAGCCAAGAGTGAACTAGAGAGAGAGACAAAAAATAAAATTAGACAGAAAGACCAATCTCTTTTTGTCTCTCTTAGCTTCATTTCTCCCAATCCAATAAAAACAAAAAATGAAAGTCTATGAGCTTTGCAAAAAATATTAACAAACAATATTAGCAGTGTTCTTTCTCCCTTTCCTCTCCCCTCTTCCCTTCCACTGTGAATCCATTGTTTCTCTTCCAACTCTGTCCACTCAAAGTTTCTTTCATCTTTTCCACTTCTACTTAGAGGACTTCTTATTAACTTTTTTCTTTCACACCTCATAAGACCTGTCTGTGAACAATAATTTTATTTGTTTGTTTATTTGTTTGCTGAGGCAATTGGGGTTAAGTGACCTGCCCAGGGGCACACAGCTAGGTAGGAAGTATTAAATATCTGAGACCAGATTTGAGCTCAGCTCCTCCTGACTTCAGGCTGGTGCTCTCTACAACAATTTTCTTACACAGGTAGTCCAATGATTCTTTCTCTCTCAAGGCATTTTCTGACCCATAGCTTTTTTCCTATCAATAGTTTCCTTATTTGGAGACATATTTATGCCAATCTGAAGAGAGATTAATTAATAACTACTAGAACAGTCAGAAAAAGTAGCTTGCAGAATGAGTGAATGAACCAATCACTACATGAGAATGAAGCTTTACATAAAAACAAATAAAAGCCACTGCCATCACCACCACAACAACAAAAGAGAATTTGGAAGAGCACCTTTTTTATCTTAACAACATATGAACATGAGTCATAAAATCCAAATTGATGAAGGGTACCTGGTTACCAGATGGAATGTTTTGATCAAATCAATGGGCGAACCTTTAACTATTGTCTATGGTTTACATTGACTTAAATGATTTTTTTTAAACTTTTAAATGGGTGCTCCTTTCAGACTTTGACATTTGTATTGATTGAAGTGGACAGAGACAAATGCAAATGTGAGTCCCTGCCAAAACAGCCTCAGAAACAATGGAAAGAACTCTGGTAATGTATTTCAATTCCTCATTTGCATAGGGCTTGTGGGAGAATTTGGGAGTTAATAACAAAGGAAATCTGAACCCCAGAACTGTCTTATGATTACTGGAGAAATGCACTTTGCCTAGTTATGATTCAGTCTGTAGAGATGGAAATTTGGTTACTCATTATAAGGAAAAGTGATGTTTCTCAAGGTCAGGATCCATTTTTGAACCTAGAATTAATAGAATAAAAGGACAAATTTCAAAACCAAGCTAAAACAAGACTCTCTCTCCGTCACCCGTTGCCAAAAACAATAGTTTGATCAAAGAGTGCCTATACTGCTCTCTTCACTGCCATGTGCTGCCAAGAATAATCCCTTAAAATGCCTACTATGTGGCCGGGTAATATAGATGCTAAGTGCTGAGAATTCAAATTAAAAAATATAGTCATTGACTTCAAGAAGCTTTCATTCTAGTGGAAGAATAAAATATACACAAAAAAGCTGAAAAAGTAGGGACTGAACTGTCTGATGTACACTAAGTATGAATGAATTCAACTTTATGAAACTGGGACTCTGCCAGGAGGCTTATCAAAGAAGATTGCATGATCCTGTTCCAGGGAGCTGTGCAGAGGGACCATGCCCATCACAGTGGCCTAATAGAGCATTCCAGAGGAGTACAGCTCGTGGAAAGTGAAAGATGGAAGACCTAGACTGTGGAAAAGAATCTCAAAGCCCAAGTCAAAACTAGAAAGATTTCTGCAAATCCTAAGCAAAAAGATTTGTGAGCTTTATAAAAGAACTTAACTTTACCTTAGAGCATCAATTGTAAATGGATAAAAGAAATAAAAATGTGGAATGTGTGGACAGATAAATTTGTCTGGGAAAAAAACATAGGTTTTTTAATGGTATTACAAATTCAGCATGAATAAATATTAGAATGGCAGTTATAAAAACTAACAAGAATTCAGACTACTTTTATAGATCAATGGCATTGAACACAAGAGAAGCAATCATCTTGCTCCTACACTAGTAAGACTACATCTGTTTCAGTGGGACAAAGTGACTATTATAGTGTGAGTCTCCCTGCTGAGCACGATCCCATCCGACCCACCCACCATATCTCCTCTCCACATCCATCGGTATTAATTCTCCTACTTCACTGTTGTCTCGCCAGGTGGAAAAATATGTTTTCTATATATTCTATATATTTTTGTAAGCTGTATAAAATGCATTGCATGTATGAATAACTTGAATGTGAATGAAATAAAAGCATGTTTAAAGGTTGAAAAACTAGTTCAATCATGCTCTATTTGGAGCATATATTATAGCAATATACCAGATATTTTAACATCAAAATAATTAGCCCATTTGGATTGAACCAGCATCTTTCAAAATATATAACCTCAAAATTACAGTATAAGCAATATTTTATTAAATATAGGACCATAAAAATTCATGCATATATACACATATGTATTTGTATGTATGTATTTTCCACATGGGAGGAAATGGGCTCCCATATAGCCTTTTATTATTCATTGAAGATAGTTATGTCATTAAATTTCTTATATTTTCTTGTGTGCATACCTAAAGCTATATCAGCAGATTTACAGGTTTTAGCACAATAATCAAACCTTTTTACAGGCTGATTTTAGCTCTTGCCTCAGACCTCTACTAACAGCCCCATTTGTATTAGCTCCAACTCTAAGGAAGCCATAGGGGAAATAATACCCAGCTTATCCATGACCTTGACCCTCCAAGTTCCAGCCTCTCACCTTAAGTAAGTTTCATCAGAAAGGTTTCAAAATCTTCATGTGGTTTCTGTCTTTTTTACAACAGGAGCACATAAATTAATAAAGAAATTCCACAGAGATGATCACTAACTCATTAAGCTTTTCCATTATAGTAGCACTATAAGCTATCAGTGAGCCATGTGCACTCATGAAAAATATTTCAAGCCTAGGAAATGCTAATCATTCCAAGTCATCTAAGTGAAGGAATATGGGTGAGAGTGCTGCTTTTTCCATCATCTTTCCTGACCCCAAAGCAAAGATTAACTGCTATAAGTACTGGACAGTCCCTTGAAACAAGAATTGGAAGTCATTTATCAACCATTCTGTCTTTCTCACTTGCCCTTAGCTATGTTGATTGCTGAGTAATAGGAGCTCATTAAAAAAGGAAACACTCCATCACAATTTATTCCTTTTTTTTTCTTCAGACAAGGAAAAAGTTATAGTCTTAACTCTGCCCTGATTTTCCAACTGGGAAAAAAAGTAATGCTCCCTTTCTAATAGAAGGATAGGAGTAGTCATCTTCTCTAATTCCATGTACTGAGTAAGAAGAAAACAGCATCTCAAATCTGCCTTCATTAATGAAATTGAATAAATGGGCTAAAATACTCTGTTTTCCTTTTTTATTTCAGTTAAAATAGCTACCTGCTTCTCTGATGTGAAGATTGTTGAAGAAATTTTTGCAGAGTACTTATGCCATTATTCCCAACTTTTTAATTTATGTATCCAATTCTTCAAAATTTTAGGCATTTCTGCACTGATTTTATGATAACTAAAGCTTTCCCAATTCTATATACTTTATTTGAGTTCATCTTTAAACAAGATTGAAACTAAGCCTTGATACAGGAAAATATGGCCATTAGACAAGAGGCATCCTCCATATCAATCATTGAACATTTCTAAAAGGAGATGTCATCCAATTACAGAAAAGTATATTAAAGAATCATGAATTCAAATAACGAAATGGTTAGAATATGTTCCACTTCTCTGTGGAACAACTTTGGGGAGGAATTCAGTAATTTTAGTCATGTCCAACTTTTCATGATTCCATCTGTAGTTTTCTTGCTAAAGATGTTGGATCATTTTTGCCATTTTCTTTTCCAGCTAATTCTACAAATGAGGAAACTGAGGCAAAAAGAGTTAAATGACTTGCACAGGATCACAGAGATAATTAAGTAAGTAGACCAAATCAAAGATGATACTAAAGTACGAACCTGAGCGAACCTGGAAGGATGATTTCAGCAGTTATAAAGAATTTGGGGAACTAATGAACTTTGGGGAAAAATATAATGAAATCTCTTTTGGACATTTTGAGTCTTAGAAATGTGAGATTGGAGCTTGGAGAACTTGGAGAAGTTGAAGATAATATAAATCTGAGAATCATCTGCAGAGCACTAATAGTTTAACCATGGAAGCTGATGAGTTCACCAAGTAAGAATACAGGGAAAGAAAAGTCAAAATAGCAGAACAGGAAGAAGCAGTGAGCATTTCTAAAAAAATAAAATAAAATAAAATTCACCAGGCTGAATCTTGATGGGTAAGCCAGGGTTAAATCATGATGAGTCATTGGCCCAGCCCAGCAAATCACAAGGAGACAGACAGAAAGATTGGTGGATTTTGGGGACAAGGTTAGACCAGGAGTACTCAGGAAATTGAGTAGGAGAGCAGCCAGGCAAAAAGAAATCCAAGACTTTTTATGTCAACCAAGTTCATACTAGAGCACTACAGCCCATATAGGTGCTAAAATGCAGCTTAGTAATTCAGTAATTACTTATAGGTCACAGATCCAGGGCAAACTGAGAAGGCAATTTCACCAAGGAAGTGGTGTCTTGGAGAGGAATATCTTGGGTTATATATGAAGAAAAGAAAAAGTTCAGAAGTTAGTGGAAGTAATGATGTGACTCAGACTCCAAGCTAAAAGGAAGATCTCACGTAAATTATCTAATTCAGCCTGCAGAGGAATAACCGGAACAAGAATCCCAGACCAAAGGGAAGCAAACCAATATTTGAATCACAAAGCCTTCTGACTGACTGGTAGAGGTGAAATCTAGTAACAGTCTACTCTTGCTCAGACCAAGGGGATATGAAGCAGATAGAATTTGCCCTGAATCAGACGATTTTGGCAGCACCAAAAGCTTGCAGGTCTCTGGTCTGTCCAGGAGATCCTAGAATAACAAAGCACCTAATACCCTAAGGAAAAAACAACACCATCAGCCCAGATTTTTCTCTCCCAAAGTGTGGCAGAACTCAACCCTAAAATCAAGTCAAAGTCAGGAAACAGTCTGTGAGAATGAACAAAAAAAAGTGAAATAAAATAATTTCACAATGATTACCTATGGTAAAAACATGCACAAGATGCAAATGTAGGAAGAAAATGACTCCCAAATTTCTAAAAATGAGGAGAATCCAGAGCTTATATTTTTAAAAACAACCATAAAAATTTTGTTTTTTTGTAAGTGGAGAAAATAAAAAAATTCAAACATTTAAAAAATCAAATGAGATTTCAAGGGAAAAGGAACATCCACCAATCACCTCCTAAGCACATCATAAGCAAATTTTGAAACTCCTAGATTAAGGGAAAATGATATGAGCAATGAGAAAAAAATCAAATACAATGGAGCCACAATTAAATTCAAGCAGCTACATTAAAAGACTGCAGGTCTTGGAATACTGTATCTCAAAGAACAAAAGAAATAGGGTTGCAGTTGAAAATATCATACCCAGTAAAGTTAAGCATAAACCTGAATGGAAAAAAAAAAAAGGACATTCAAGGAATTGTCAGACTTTTGGATTTTGTAGGCTTGAACTTAATAGAGAATGTGACATAAAATATTCAAGAGAAATATCAGGTAAACATCAAAGATTAACTTCAAGGAATTCAATAAAGACAGATTCTTTATATTTTATACCTAGAAATGTAAACCGAATATCTAAGATTGTCATAAGTAATTTGGTAGATTGAAAGAAAAATTGGGGTAGAGCTCAGTATAATGTGATTCTGAAAAGCAAAACTATACAGTAAAAGATAAAAAGAGTAATTAAGTGAAAGGAATAAGGTTCAAAAGCACAAATTAACATGAAAATTAAATGGGGAAGGAGGGTTGGTAGTTTCAGGAATCCTAGGTTCATTGAGAATGAATTAAAGAAGCAATGATACATGTATATATAGGTAGGTAGGCATGTGTATGTATATGTATATGTATGTATAAAAAGGCTTCTAAAATAGTAAAGAAATAAGATGGTAGGGAAAAGGATAAAGGGGCAAATAGAAGTGTGTGTAGATTAAAAGGAAAAGGATAAGGTGTATAGATTAATGGGGAAAGGACAAAGAGAGAGAAGAAAAGGTGGAAGGAGGATAAAGAAGGCATCCTTGGTAAGGGAGTAGGTTAAGTAATTACAAGGCAAGATAGGGGAAAGAAATAAAGTAGAGGAGCTAGCAGAGATGGAAATAAGAAATACATACAAACACAATAATGATCGGGAATAGAATGTATTAGGAAAAAAACAGGGGTAGTAATCATTGATCCTAGATTAAGTGAAAGCTAAAATAGAGTTAATCAGAAGGGAAAAATATAGAAACTACACTATGTGTCAGCCATATTAATCAATATTATTTTTAACTGTTTAAAATAACAAGATATTATGAGGATGTAATATTGCTGTGGGTAGGAAATAATGAGTTGGTAAATGTATAATAGATATGAAAAGACTTAATACAGCCTAACATAAATGTACATGAACAAATGTATGTAAATATATGTATGATTATAGACATATATGCATATATATGTATATATTTGGGTAGATAGATATCTATCCACACTTAATTGTAGTATCTCGAGGGAAGTGGTCAAAAATAATAAAGAAAAAGTATAGAGTAGAGGACAAAAGACACAAGGAATCAAAGAAAAGATGGAAAGCTTTGAACACAATGTCTAGTATTTATTATGTAAGCTTTCTTGAAATGGAAATTTATTGTTTCATAATTTGTGCATATGGCATTTTTTTTTCTTTTTCTTTTTGTGTTTTTTAATTTTGCATTTAAGTTTTAAATATACAAATAAATTTTTCAAGAAAGGTAAAAAGTGTGTGTGTGTGTGTGTGTGTGTGTGTGTGTGTGTGTGTGTGTATCTGGAATAAGAATACTTGAAGAAAAAAAGAAAATAAATGAGAGTCATGAAGGAAAAAATTGGAATGAAATTGACACCGTGGAATTCAAGAAACAAATTGCCTGAAAATAACAATGAACTGAATAGAAGACGTTGATTAATGAAGAAACAAGAAATGTTGCCCAGGATCACATAGCTAGGAAGAGTTAAGTCCAAATCCAGACTTGAACTCAGGTCCTCCTAACTTCAAGACTGGTGCTCTATCCATTGTGCCACCCAGCCACTCCTGTTTTCTTGTTTCTTATAGCACAACAGGTAGCACTTCATTTGTTAATATAGTTTTGTTTCTCATTTTCAAGTGGAAGGAGTAAGTGAAGGAAAAGATTATAAATGATCATTAATTGAATTTTAAAAATAAATAAATGCACAGAGAAAAAACAGAATTTGAATTTATGCCCTTTAATTCCAAATAAAATATTCTTTTTTTCTATTTATTATTGGACTTATGCCCTTCACCAGGCAGTATATTCATAAAGTGCCAGATTCTACTTGAGATATAGCATTAACTAATGGAAGTCATCAGCCTTGGGTTGAAGCCATTATAGCTCATGACTATCTAGGGAGAAAGAGACATTCTTATTAAGCAGCAAATAGAACATCTTTCCTTGTATACATACAGTTAGTAAGTTCTAGCCACCAGAAAGATCTTCTGGCCAGCGATCCTCAGGAACTAGATCATGTCTTGGCCCAAATTATATTAGATCTGTCTTTCTGACCCCATGAATTTCCCAGCCAACACTGACCTAATAATTCCCAACATGTTAGCCAGAGCCAGAAGAGAGATGATACCAATTGTTCAATGAAAAGAACTCCCTGCTGGATAATTGGAGAATTTTGTTTCAGAATTCAGAAATTTCCTTGGAGACCCAGTTAAGGCTGCAATGATAAAAAGATGGATATGCTAATGGAGACAAGACAGAGATGAGTCACAGACTATCCCAATATCTTCTCAATAATAAATTGACCCTTGAGAATCATAGGACAAATTAAAGCAATCAGAAGTCCTGAGTTTGAGTCCTGAGAAAATAATGACACTACTACATGGAACAGTTATGAGGTAATTATTTTGTAAACAATAAAGTTCATCCTACTAAATGTGAATTATTATTAAGTTGAAATAAGATCATTCTAAAGGTCCAGTTAGCCAAGTAACTTTCATAGCCTTTCAAGGATGAATTGGAAAGAGGAAAACTGTCACCAGCTCCCTCTAAACTGATAAAGCAGCATGCCTTGACTTTTAACTCATCCTGTAAAGTGGCTAGTTGCCTAATATAGGATCAAGAAATATCTCAAACAGCAAGAAGAGTCTTGATTGCAAAGGTGGAGGTCTTTGGATGTGGAATATTCACTATCAGATATGGTTTATGTGCTGATTCATCTGGTTTTACTAAACATTTTTTTCTTTTTTTAATCTTTGTTCAAGAAACTTGCTAAGTAAGTATGGTGTGGAAGGAGATATTCGAAAATGAATTTGATATAGAAAAAAAAAGCCAAAATCTACCCTCAAAATTTAAAATAGTGAAGGAGCTCTTCCCTAGAATTGTGGGCTATCATTGCCAATTTAAGTTCCTCAGTAGTTGAGAGTTTAGGGAGTTGGTAGACTTAGGAGTGTCTAATAATTTTTTGACTCTAAGATTAATGTAATAAGAAGTGATTCTAAACCAAAGCTGAATCTATCCCATAAAAGCGGGTGGGAATGAACTATATTTTGTTTCGCTTTGTCTTTTTTTGTTGTTTGTTTTTTTGTTTGTTGTTATTGTTTTGCTTAGTCCATGTGGCTCAATTGATGATACAAGTCTTATAGATTCATCTTGGAGATAAACAAGCAATTCTGGGCTTATTATCTCCATCCATTCTCAGTACTTGCTGGGAAGAGAGGAGGGAGCAAAGGCCACAATGAAATGATACACCCTACATAAATCTCAAATTGTCTGGAATGTTAGGTAGATAACCTTGAGTTCAGATTATTGAATTAAGTTCCCCAAAAGTTGCTGAGATCATTTAACTGTACTATCATTTAAACCAAAAGAACAACAGAAGACCTTTTTATTCTTTTACTAAAATGTAGTTTTGCTATGTCTACAACACACTAATGATCCACCAGTCTAATTAATTTGTTAGAAAATGATCCCCAAAACGAATGTGAACTATTTGCATTTTTCTTTTTCTTCCCGGGTTATTTTTACCTTCTGAATCCAATTCTCCCTATGCAACAAGAGAACTGTTTGGTTGTGCAAACATATATTGTATCTAGGATATATTGCAACATATCTAACATATATAGGACTGCTTGCCATCTAGGGGAGGGGGTGGAGAGAGGGAGGGGAAAATCAGAACAGAAACGAGTGCAAGGGATAATGTTGTAAAAAAAAATTACCCTGGCATGGATTCTGTCAATATAAAGTTATTATTAAATAAAATTTAAAAAAAAAAGAATGATCCCAAGATCATTTAGAGCTGACAAGAGTCTTACAAGTCACTGAGCCCAAGCTCCTCATTTTTAAAGATGAGTGACTGCAATACAAAGACAAGTCACTTATCTGGAGTCACCCAGATAATACGTATTTGACATAGAACTTGAACTCATATCTTCGTAACTCCAAAATGTCATCTTATCAATATTTTGTACTGAGGTTAGACTTACATTAACTATTCCTAGTGAAATCAAGTCAGGCTGGTTCTTTGTATCTACCTGTTATTTTGTTCAATTATTTTTCACTTGTGTCTGACTCTGTTATTCCATTTGGGTTTTTCCTAGCAAATATATTGGGGGGAGTTTCCATTTTTTTCTCCAGCTCATTTTATAGATGAGCAAACTGAGGTAAACACGGTTAAGTGACTTACTTAAGAGTTAGTAATTGTCTGAGGCCAGATCTGAACTCAGAAAAATGAATCTTCCTGACTTTACTGTACCACTTAACTGAATTTCTAAGACTATTTTTTTCTAAAATGTTTATTTAAAAAATTCCTTTATCATTATGATCTAGGATTTTATCAGGAATAAATTCACTGGCCTCTGAATAGTAGACAATACTCTTCCTTGAAAAAAAAAAAAGATAACATTGATATAGAGCCTACTGTGTACCAGGCATTGTATTAAGTATTTTAGAAATATTTTCATTTGTTTCCCACAACAACCAGGATAGATATTGTTATCATCTCCATTTTACATAAAAGGATACTGAGTTCTTGCCTGGGATCATACAAATAAGTGTTTATGTGATAAATATATAAAATCAAATTTGAATTTAGGTCTCACTAACTCCATGCCTGGTGCTCTGCTCACTCAGTTATTTAGCAGTAGAAGGAACATTTGATGTTATCTACTCTTGGTACATTTCTCCAGTGTTCCAGTTTTTTTTTTAAATATTGATTTTTATATTTATGCCTCTTGGTTTTGCCTCACTTCCTTTCTCTCCTTTCTTAGAAAGTCATCCCTTAACCAGATTCTGCTGTCTTTCAAAGATCATTAGCAGCAACTCAAAATCTTCCAGGGGTATAGGACATAGTTTCCTGGGCCTGGTGATTTGAATTCATCAAAGAGTGCTACATATTTTCTTGCAATCTCCTCAGATGCTTTTAACCTATTTATCAATATTTGTTTTGTCTCATCCAATCCAATGATGATTCTTCTTGGAAGAGAAATGAGCATTTACCCTACTATCGTAACCAATCTACTGTTCTAAACAATGGTCCTGACTCTTCTTTGATATATTTCCAGATCAAAATTCACCTTCAGTTCCCTTTCCTTATTTCTAACTTCTGTATTTTTCTTTTTAAATCAAGAGAGACTAAATCTCTTAAGATTCTGGTCCTGGATCAAATCCCATCAAAGCCACAGTCACTCACTAAATATTTACTTTGTGCCAAGAACTATGTTAAGTGTTGAATACAAAGAAAATAAACATGTAGTTCCTGCCCTCAATGTAAATCTGAATGAATGAAAGGATGGTGATATCCTCAACAGAAGTTCATTATAGGATTTCTTTACCTCTTCATCACCTACAATAAAATGAGCACAATGTGATTATCATTTTAATTAGACTTATTATAAACATTATATAACAATATCCCAGATAATCCTTGAAATGATATTTCTTTTTAATGTTGCAGGTAAAACGAAATGACTTTATTCATCTCCACCAAGAAATATCCATGTGTTATCTTCTATTTACTTGAAATTATTTTTATGTTTACTAATTGTATTTATAGCTATAAGATAAATAGTGATATGGTTCAAATTCTCTAGTTATGCTCCACGAGACAAAGATAGAGTACTAAATTGAATTCATGTGGACAGGTGCTTTGATCTTGTCCAAGGGACAATGCTCTATCCCCATCCATCCTCTTTTTATTGACAGAATAATATTCCCATTCAACCCAACTTGTTATTGTTTTTATTGCTTATTTTTCTTTTCAAAATACTGACCTTGTCATCTTTATGCTTGCTCTCTAATTCAACATAATCATCACAGAAATAATTGTTATGAAGGTGGAATCACCATCCCTGCCACAACCTATACCAACTCCAAACTAGTTAGATTATTACAATAAAACAGATAAATACAGTAGTGTCTTCTGGGACTTCAAGCCCCCAGGTCCAAAGTATGAGCTTTGCTTCCATTGCCCAAGGGATTAACTCTTGCAAATGTGACCAAGGTATTAATTGCATAAGCATAATCCCCACCTTACCCTTTAACTGTTCTTTACTCATAATTGCTGAAGGCTTGAAAAAGAAAATTATCACCACCAAAGTCTTCAGGACTAACAAATGGTGAAACATCAGAAATGGACATTTTAAAAGATTCATTACAACGAACTTTGCTATTGTATCATAATCATAGTTTTTGATTTTTTTCTATAAGAGTTTCTGTTAATCTGTGAGCTCTTTAAGAGCTGAGACTGATTTTCTTTCTTTTCTTTCTTTTATTCTTCTTTTTGCCTTATTTTTTTTATTTTTTGCTTTTTTGCTTTTCAATATTTAGCAGTGTCTGGTACAAAGTCTGCTTCAAAGTAGATGCTTCAGACAATGATAGCTGATGTGCAATTGAAACCTCCTATCTATAGATTCTCCCCTATTAGAAAATATGTTCCTTCAAAACAGAAGCTATTTTGCTTTTCTAGTGATTGTTATTTCTACTGCTCTGCACATAATAATTGCTTAATTTTTTTTCATTTATTATCTATCTCTTGGTCCCTAAAAAGAAATGTGTTTTTCAGGTATGAGGAAGGTGCCATAAATCTTATTAATTCATTACAACTTCTTGCCACTCTTCTCCTAAGATAAATGTCAGTGACATAACCTGAAGCCAATAAAAAAAAATTAATCAACTAAAGTCCCTTGTGGAGAAGAAGTAATAGTAGTCAGAAGAACAAATTCTAAAGGAGTAAATAGGACAAAACTTATTCATTTCAGAAGCCAGTTGCTCAGTTTTCAGAGTGGAAAACTCATCATGCAATGTTTCATTGGCACTATTTAAAGGCTTTGGAAAGAGTACAACTGTATTTAATTCCATCTGAAGTTTCCTTGCTGAACCTCAGTGATATAGGATCTTGGATAGTTAAATTTATCTTTGCCTATTGCCAGTTTCCTCCATCAATTCTTGCCTGCTGCTTTAAATTTTACCAAATCTTTGGATGTAAAATCTGGTGAGGGTCTTATAAAATGTATTACATGAATCTTTTACAGATTTATGAGTTTTTTTTTTTAATGTTTAAAATCTGGCCAGAAAAACCTGGGTTTCTGGGAAGTGAGTGAGCAACTGTGTGGTGTTGGCATCCCACTGAGAACCATGCTGAGCTAATTCTTGCTTCTGAGACATTTGTAACTCTCCAGTTCCATAGCACAAAACAAACCTGAGTCATTTGGCTTCAGAGTTGTTTTCAGAGTATAACTGTTGAGGTCATCTTTTCTTCTCCATTTTTTTTTTTGCCCAAGAACAGACAGAACTAAAGATTAAGTATCCAAGCTTTTAAGGAAGGCCCCTTCAATGTTATTAGTGAGTAAAAATAATCAATAATCATCAAGCGCTTACTCTGTGTCAGACACTGGGGATACAGAAATCATATTATTCTCTAGGAGTTTACATTCGAATGTGAGTCATAAAAAGTATATGCATACATATGCAGCATGCATGCACACATACAAAGGACTAAATAAAAATGAATAAATAAATGCAAAGAAAGAAAATATAAAATAGTATTAGAAAGATGAAATAAGCAATAGGGAGAACCAGGGACACTTTCTAGAAAAATTGATGCTTAATTTGTGTCTTAAATGAAGAAAAGAGTTTTATCAGGCGATAATATATCCAGACAAGGAGGATAGGCAGTGTAAAAGTAAGGAGGTGAGATTTGGAGTGCCATATGCAAGGGGGAAAGATAGCAAGTATATTTTAGCTAACAATTTCAGTTCCTATGGCTCTTATATAGCATACCTTTATTTTTTTTTTAATTTTCTCTCTTTAATTTAATAATTCTCTCTCTCTTCTTCTTCAATTTATATTTTTCTTTAGTAAATTCTCTTCTTGTGTGTATTAACACATTCAGGACCATATGAAAAATGAAAACGTGTAAAATACTCCTTGCAGTTCAGATATAACTTGCATATTCATTCACCATGTGAAGACTGAAAAACTTAGAAAAGCTTAGGTGTCTGTGGGAGAATGCATCCCTTCATCTTGAATGTCCCTTTTTTCATATCTACTTAGTAGTCGATTTGTAAAACATATTTGCTTCTTCTAAATTCTCCTTAAAACTTCTATGATGAGACCCAAATTGATATTATTGTTAATATCTCACATCTGTATGAGGTTTTTAATAGGATTATATTTTTAGAATTGGAAGACAATTAGAGACCATCTAGCCCAATCCCCTCATTTTGGGGATGAGCAAACTAAGACTTCAGAACACTAAGTGACTCCATATGTTAGAAGATAGTAAGTAGAAAAGCTACAATTTGAAGAGAAATCTTCCAACATGAAATCAGGCTTTCTATATCATGGAATTGTTTTCTTCAAAGATGGTTTCCTCACAACAAGCTGAAAAGTAGGTAATACTAAATAACCTCAATTTATTGATGAAGAAATTTAGACTCAGAGAGGTGAAGCAATATGACGGAAACTGACTCTAGATGTCAAAGGACCCAAAAGATTCTTGATGAATAATTATTAGGATTATGGATTTATATTCACTATCATTAATACAGAACCTCACCTTGAGTAGATAGTGAGACTTTAGATAATAGACAACTATTATAATGCTTAACTAATTATATGAAACCATCACAATTACCATCCAGAACACAAAGATAAACTTCTAGAGTATTTTAACGAATGTTTAAAATTAAAAAGTACACAAAGATATGTTTTAAACTCAGTGTTTTAAAATCACTAAACTGAATGATAAATGATTTGGAGCTTCTTCTTTATTGGTAAAGGACCAAAAAAAAAATCTCTTTGTTCTTCCCTTGATTTTAAAAATGTCTAAAGTAAAATGAAAACGAAAGAACAAAGAAAACAACAGTGACAAACCAATACCATTACTTTGTCAGTAGAATTCTGTTGAACCATGCATAGATAACAGTGCTAGATATTTGAAGAAGGGAGCTTTGGAACAAATTACAGTGTATGGGAGGTTTGTTACATAGTTGGTTAAAGTGCAGATGTTTCTAAAGTGTCTTAGATTATGGTATTTGAAAGATTCTGTTTCAATAATGAAATACATGAAGAGCTATTTATATGTGAGCCATTAAAGGAAAATTGTATTGGAGAAGATATATCCTTAATAGTGAATGACTAGTTTAATAAAAATAATGTTTTATGGATGGGGGGGACTGTGTAAATATAGCCACTGAAGGAGCAGCTGTTTTGACTAGAATAAAAAAAGGATTACAGGATAAGGTTACAGTGATGATACCACACATGAAATTCATTCTCTGCATTATTCCTCTAGCAAGCCATTTCAGCAAAGAAGTTGGAGTGAATGGAACAGGATATCATGGTTATGGTTAATTTTATTAAAAACAAGATCCTTAAATAATAGAATCTTTATAATACTTTGAAATAAGATGGGGAAAGACCAAGAAAACTTTTCTTACTAAAATTAGCTAGTTATATCATGGAAAGACCTTAAAAGGGAAGTCAAAATTAAAGGTGCAGTCTATAAACATGTGAGAAAGATGAAGAGAGATGGCATCATTTTTACCTCACTTCTGAACTGGTCAAAGAAGAGGTAACACAGACAGATTTTGGTGTAGAAACATATTTGATTTTACAGGAAAATTGGTGGGAAAGAGAAAAAAGAGAGGAGGGAATAAGAAAGGTATATTTTAAGGAAGGAAAACAAAACTAGACCTAAGTTCAGAAAAATATATAGTGAGAAAGAGTTAAAAGCAAGCATAGAAAATGTAAAAAATTTATGATTGTGTTTTAAGTGGGAAAGAGAAGTAGAATAAGAGGGTAAGAAGAAACTAAATGTATCAACTATTGAGTATTGGTACTAGGTAAAGTCCTGTCCCACTGAGTACTTTCTTCCTTATAGGAAGAGTCAAAGTACAAAAGGAGGGGAAAATATAAAAGAATAAAAAAGAATAAGATAGAAGAAAATTTACAATTATCAAGCACAACTGTGAGTATAAAAGTTTTTTTGAACTTATCCCTAAAATGGAAAAGACTAGCAGAATGAATTAGAAAACAGAATGCAACAATTTGCAAGAATTGTTTATTTACAAGAAAAATTCTTTAAGTAAAGAGCTTTTTAAATAGTGTTAAACTAACAGACTAGAGCAAAATTCAATTTAGTTTGGTTGGATTTACAAAAGCAGAAATGAGTAAATATTTAGAAATGAAAATGAAGACACTGGGAGAAACTTAGAAGGTACATGTATTTGTACACTTGAAATGAAATATAAAGGGGACAAAAATGTATTCTCAAAACTCTAACAAATTTAAAGATCAAAGAGGAAAATTGAAATTACAAAGGGTTTGTAGGTGGCTTTTTTCTATATCAATGGTCTTAGGAGAAGACAAAGATAAAAAGGAAAAGGAACTTTTTTTTTTTTAATTTTTTATTTAATAATTACATTATATTGACACTCGTTTCTGTTCCGATTTTTTTCCCCCTCCCTCCCTCCACCCCCTCCCCTAGATGGCAAGCAGTCCTTTATATGTTGGATATGTTGCAGTATATCCTAGATACAATATATGTTTGCAGAACCGAACAGTTCTCTTGTTGTGTAGGGAGAATTGGATTCAGAAGTATAAATAATCCGGGAAGAAAAACAAAAATGCAGATAGTTTACATTCGTTTCCCAGTGTTCTTTCTTTGGGTGTAGCTGCTTTTGTCCGTCATTTATCAATTGAAACTCAGGTCTCTTTGTCAAAGAAATCCACTTCCATCAAAATATGTCCTCATACAATATCGTTGTCGAAGTGTATAATGATCTCCTGGTTCTGCTCATTTCATTTAGCATCAGTTCATGTAAGTCTCGCCAGTCCTCTCTGTATTCATCCTGCTGGTCATTTCTTACAGAACAATAATATTCCATAACATTCATATACCACAATTTACCCAGCCATTCTCCAATTGATGGGCATCCATTCATTTTCCAGTTTCTAGCCACTACAAACAGGGCTGCTACAAACATTTTGGCACATACAGGTCCCCTTCCCTTCTTTAGTATTTCTTTGGGATATAAGCCCAATAGAAACACTGCTGGATCAAAGGGTATGCACAATTTGATAATTTTTTGGGCATAATTCCAGATTGCTCTCCAGAATGGTTGGATTCGTTCACAACTCCACCAACAATGCATTAGTGTCCCAGTTTTCCCGCATCCCCTCCAACATTCATCATTATTTTTTCCTGTCATCTTAGCCAATCTGACAGGTGTGTAGTGGTATCTCAGAGTTGTCTTAATTTGCATTTCTCTGATCAATAATGATTTGGAACACTCTTTCATATGAGTGGTAATAGTTTCAATCTCATCCTCTGAAAATTGTCTGTTCATATCCTTTGACCATTTATCAATTGGAGAATGGCTTGATTTCTTATAAATTTGAGTCAGTTCTCTATATATTTTGGAAATGAGGGGAAAAGGAACTTTTTGAAGAGTTAAGGAGAGGAAACCACCATTGCATGTTTTATTGTTATCATGTCATTCGTTTGTGTCTAATATACTGTGACCCTATAAGTTCCTGAAGTCACTCTGCCATTTGGGGTCCACCTAAATAGTACAACTTTCACAGCCATAAATTGCTACTGGAAAATCATAGTGTAGACTAAATGAACCTTTGTCCTCATGGTGCTATCTCTGTTTTATAGTATGCTATAGCTTACTTACAAGGAGCAAATATTTTAATTTTGTGGCTTCAGTCACCATCTGCTAAAATTCTTGAGACCAGTAGAATAAAATTTGACTCTGCTTCCATTTATTTCCCCTATATTTGCCCAGAATTGATAAGATCAGTTGTCATGATCTTACTTATGTTGAAATTAAACTTCATATGAGCTTTCACATTTTCTTCTTTCATTCTCATCAAGAATCTTCTTAAGTCTTTTTCACTTTCTGGCATCAGAGTAGTAACAACCCAATATTTGAAACTGTTAATCTTTCTCCTGCTTTTAGATTTACCCAGTCTAGCATTTTTCATGATTTACTTAGCATATATGTTAAATAAAGTAAAATATATAGTTTTAGTATTCTCCTTTTTTGATTGTAAACCATTTTTTATGTTCAGTTCTGACCGGTTGTTCTTGACCCATATACACATTGCTCAAAAGTCAAGTATGATGAATTGGTACTCCCATCTTTTTAAGAACTTAATATATTTTGTTGTGATCCACACAGTCAAAACCTTTAGTACAATCAATGAAGTAGACATTTTTCAGGAACTCCACTGCTGTCTCCAAAATCCTGCAGATATTGACAATTTGGCCTCTAGTTCCTCTGCCTTTATGAAAATAAATCTGCTTTGAGGTAGAGTTAAGATGGTAAGGAAAAGCCAGGAGTTGGATAATTCCCTTCTAAGCAACTTTAAATAACATTTCAAAAAAATTCTGGAGTGACAGAACCAAGAAAAAGACAGGATGAAGCAATTTTTCAGCACAAGAAAACTTAGAAAGTCAACAGGAAAGGACTTTTATATTGAGACAAGAGAGAGCATAGTTCAGTGTTGCCTAAATTCACGCTCAAGAAATGATTTGAAAATAAAATAAGAGAAGTGGAGGAAAAATTGAGGAGAAAGTAAGACTGATGGAAGAAAATTATAACAAAATGTCAATATTTTGGTAAAAGAAGCACAAAAATACTGAAGAAAAATACAGGTTAAAAATGAATAAAATAAATGGCAAAAGAGACACAAAAATCCAGTGAAGAGAATGCCTTAAAAAGCACAATTGGCCAAATAGAAAAAGTCATGAAATTCATTGGATAAAATAATTTCTTAAAACATTTATGATTAGGTAAGTTAAAGAAGACAGAAAGAAACAATTTAAATATAATGGAACCTTCATCTGGATAACACAAGATTTGCAGTTTTGACATTAAAAGATTTACAGTATTAGTATATAATATTCTGGAGGACCAGAGATCTATGATTACAACCAAACTTCACCTACCTAGCAAAATAAATATAATCTTTCAGGATATTCAATGAAATAGAGAACTAGAGATAAATAGAAAATATGAATTTCTCATACAATGCTAAAGAGAAACATGAAAAGAAAAATGTAAAAAGAAATAATAACATTCTTACATGAGAAAAAACAGTTGTAATTCTTAAGAATGTTATCATTATTAAGGAATTTAGAAGTAGTATGCATAAACATTGGATACAGTTGTGAGTCAAATATGATGGGATGATATAAAAAAATAAAACTAATTGATAAGAAAAAGTAATGCACTTGGAAAAGGTGGAAGAGATATGTAGAATGATGTAAATAATGGCATGTAAATAAGAAGATACGAAAGAAGATTTAAAAGGGTGAGAAAGATGAGAGAGGTGGAGTGAGCTCTTGAATCTTTCTCTTACCAGAGCTGGCTCACAGAGAGAATGACATACACACTTCATAGGGTATAGAATCTATCTCACCCTATAGAAAAGTAGGAAGAGAAGGAGAGAAGAGTATGGCCTGGTTGATGTGAGGACAAATTGGAGGAAGGGGTAGTCAGGTGCAAAACAATTTTGAGGAGGGACATTGTGAAAGGAGAGAGGGTGGAGGAAGATGAATGAGAAAGAGAAAGACAGACAGAGACAGAGAAAGAGAGAGAGAGAGAGAGAGAGAGAGAGAGAGAGAGAGAGAGAGAGGAGAAAAGAAGGGAGAGAGAGTCTCTGTAGATTCAGAGAGTCAGAAACAGAAAGAGATAGAGAGAGATAAAAAGAAGAAAAACAGGAGGGAAATAGAATGGAGGAAAATATACAGAAATGACAAATGCGGGGGAAATGTAAGAGCAAAGTGCTCTGACACATGCCACATAACTCAATTATGTAAAGAACTAGGCCAAATTTATTAAAATAAGAACATTTACCAATTGATAAATGACCAAAGGCTATGAACAAGAAGATAAAGTAATCAAAATTATCTATACTCATATGAAAAAATGTTCTGAATCACTTTTTATTAGGGAATATAAATTAAAACATCTCTGATGTACCACCTCACACCTATCAGATTGACTAATGTGACAGGAAAGGAAAATGACAAATGTTGGAAGGTATAGGGGGAAAACTGAGATAATAATACATTTTTGTGAACTAATGTAACCATTCTGGAGAGCAATTTGGAACTGTGCCTAAAGGGCATAAAACTATACACACCCTTTGATCCAAAACTATTTATTAGTATAAAGTCTGTATCCAAAAGAGATTTTAAAAAACACAAAGGGGAAGGACTTAAATGCACAAAATTTTGTAGTATTTTTTACTACAGAACAAAATGTTGAGAGAATTTCCATAAATAAGAGAATGGATAAACGAGTTGCAGTATATTATTGTGATTTTAATACTATTGTAGTATAAAAAATGATGAGCAAGATACTCTCAGAACATAGAAAGATACATAAAATGATGCAAAGTAAAATGAGAAGAACCAGAATATTGTACACATTAGCACAGATATTGTGTAATGATCAGCTGTGAATGACAGCTATTCTCAGTAATATAATAATCCAAGATAATTCCAAAAGATTTATGATGAAAAATGCTTTTCATCTTCAGATTAAAAAAAACTTTAATATGACTGCAGATTAAAGCTTTTTTTTTTGCTTTTTAAATTTTTCTTGAAGTTTCTTCTCTTTTTTTGGGAAGGAGGTGTGTTTTATTTCACAATATGACTCATATCAAAATGTTTTACATGACTGAATATAATACAAATTGTTTGCCTTCATGATGAGAAGGGAGGAAATGGAGGGAAGGAAAGAATTTGTCACTCAAAATTTTTAAAAAATCAAATGTTAAGATCTTTTTTTACATGTGATTGAGAAAAAGTACATAAACACACAAACACACACACACACACACACACACACACACACACACACACACACACACACACATATATATATATATATATATATATATATATATATATATATATACACATACATACTATATAATTTCAAATCAGACTGTTCTTCTAGTAATTCTCTGTTCCCATACTGCTGAAGCCTTACTTGTATAATCTTAAGAATTACCTTGCTGGCATATGAAACAGATACAATTGTTCAGAAGATTGAACATTCTTTGCCATTGCCTCTAATTAGAAGCAGGAAAATACATAACTCTCTGTTAACAAATACATTACACTCAAAAGATAAATATAAAATAATGGGGAAATGGGGAATATAGAGAGAAATCTAAGAAGAGGGTAGGACAAGTAATGAAACAGAAATAATCAAAATGATATCAAAATTTGAAGGAAAGAATCTGAATAATTTTTTCAGGAAAGAAAGACAAACTTAAATATCCTTGAAGCACTGGAAGGTAAAAAGATATAGATAGATAGATAGATAGAAAGAAAGAAAGATAGCTAGAAAATAAGTTTCTTCACTTCCATGATTACAAGTTTCAAGTAAATTTCCTCTCCTCTAAAACCTTCTTGTGTGTAAACAAGAAGGTAGGTGAAGAAAAAAATAGAAAAAGCATAACAGTCAGAATGGATGGAAATATGCATTTCATAATCATAACTGTGAATGTAAATGAGTTGAATTCAATTACCAAATGGAAAAGAGTAGAAGAATGGATTGGAAAACAGACTCTAACAATGTTATTAGTAATAAAAATAAAGACTCACATAAAGTTAAAATGAGGAGTTAGAGGAGAAAAAATTATTATGCTTTAATGAACTAAAAAAATCAAGGGACAATCATGATATGATATAAAGGTTAGCAGAGAAGTTGTATGATGGTAAAGACACCATAGATAATACTAATACTTATTATATATGAACTTCATAACATAACATGATATTTAAATGCTTAAAGGAAACAAATATGGAGATAGTAAACTACAATAAAATAATAACTACCATTTAAATAACTTTTTAATGATGTAAAAGCACTTTTCATTTTTATTTTTGATTTATCCTTTCTACAACCCTGAGGGATAGATGTTATTATCATAACTATTTATTACAAAAGGTAACAGACTGGTTAAGTTACTTTACCAAGATCATAACAAAAGATAGAAAAAACCAACACAATTAAAATTGCAACTTAAGGGGAAAAAACTTGAATGATAATAAATTTCAAATCTCCAACTAAAGAACAAATATATATTTTGAATATTATAGGAGTAATAAATAAAAGTGAAAACAAAGATACCATTAAATTTATAAATAATTCTATGAGATGGTGTGTGGGTATGTATGTGTGTGTTTTGTAGGGAAAGGACTAATAAAAGAGATAAACATTAATTTCAATTCATTTTTTAAAGAGAAAAATCAAATTATTCAAATCAACAATGACATAAAAGTATAAACTTAACATATTAGAAGAATAAATAAAGGAAATTATTTTAAAAGCTCTTTTACCCAATTATGTACTAACAAAAAATGCTTGTTATAGAGTTGTTATTCTGAATTTGTAGACTGAGTTTCCTCGTAGGGATTTTCACATACCAATGAAATATCAGATCTAGATAAATAGTGATGATAATAGATATGACTGACATCTATGTAGTGCTTTGAGATTTTCAAAGTACCTGATATTGCCATTAATATCAGTGTGCCATTGGGAAAAATGCTAGAATTGAGAGTCAATATATATGCAGCACCTCTATTTTCCTCTGACTACCTTTATTATTTTGACAAACCATCTTAACTCTTTGAGGTTTAGTTTCCTCATCCATAAAATGGGATTGGTGAGGACAAACCCAAGTGAGGGAAAGGATGTAAAATACACCATTTATTATAAAAATTATATCTATCTATATGTGAGTGTATGTTATAGAGCAATACTATAATAATTGTAGAATGCAGAGCTAGAAACAAGGGAAGAAATTTGGGAGTCAAGTTACAGCTCAATGTCAACAAAAGTTTCTTAAAAATAATCATACACAAAAAGAATGAGTTCCCTTATAAGAAGGTGATTTCTCCATTTCTAGAAGTCTTCACATAGAAGCTAGAAACATCTTCTAAGGAATGTTGTAGAGAAAATTTCTTTTCTAATATATGCTAAATTGGACTACATACCCTTTGCCCTTGCAGTTCTGAGCAACTACAAAATATAATATATAATAACGTGATTATTTTTGAAATCACACGTCTGAGATAATAGATCTGAGTTCAAATCTAACCTAAGATATTTCCTAGTTATATGGCCCTGGCCAAGTCACTTAATCTCTATTTGTATCAATTTCTTCATTTGTAAAATGGAAATAGTAATAGCCTAATTTCTAGGGTTGTTGTAAGAATCAAATAAGAAATATAATAAGTGCTAAGTATGTTAGCTATGATTATTATCATCATCATTTTCATTATTATGATAATAATCATTATTGTTGTCAGTTGATAATAATAATAATATCTATGAAAAGATGAATTACTAAAAAGACAATGCTCAGAAGAAAAATGAAATACACAATTCCTTAAAAGTTATCAATATTTTATTCTCCTGTGCCAAAGCATTGGTATTGTTGGGTCAAGTGGTATATGGAGTTTAATAACTCTTTGGGCATAATTCCAGATTGTTCTCTGAAGTGGTTGGATCACTTCGCATTTCCACTAAGAGTAAATTAGTGTTCCAATTTTTCCACATCTCTTTCAACATTTGTCATTTTCCCCTTCAGTCATTTTGGCCAATCTTAGATATAAAATATGATCTCCAGATTTTTTAAATTGTCTTTTATCTAATCATTAATGATTTACAGCATTTTTATATAGATATAATTTCTTTGATTTCTTTATTGGAGTACTGCCATTTTGACCATTTATCAGTTGGGGAATGACTCAGCTTCTTATATATTTGACAATATTTTCCATATGTTTTTAGATATGACTGTTATTTGATAAACCATATTTACCCTGAATTTTCTGCTTTCCTTCTATTCTTGGTTACATTTTTAAAAAAAACTTTCTGATTTAATGTAGTTGAAAGTATACATTCTTCATCTCACACTGCTCTGTATCTCTTATTTAAGATCAAATTGTTTACCTATCCATAAGTCTGATAGATAATATATTCCTTATTACATAAATTTATATTACTATTTTATATTATTATATATTATATAATAGAAATTAATATTTTTCCATCTATAGCATGCATTCATTTTGACCTTATCTAGATAAATTGTGGGAGATATTACCCTAATAAGTCTGATAGATAATTTATTCCTTATTATACAAATTTATATTAATATTTTATATTATTATATATTATATAATAGAAATTAATATTTTCCATCTATAGCATGTATTCATTTTTGACCTTATCTAGATAAATTGTGGGAGATATTACCCTATTTCCAATTTCTACTACACTGCTTTCCAGTTTTCCCAACAATTTTTACAAAATAAAGAATTCTTATTCCCAAAACTTTTCTTTACATTTGCCAAGTACAGTGTTATTACATTTATTTGCTATCAATTGAATATTTACTTTGCTCTGCTGAATCGTCTTTTTCTTTTCTAGTCAGTACCAAATAGTTTTGATGACAAACAACCTTAAAATATAGCTTAAGATCTGGTAATGCTAAACCTCCTTCCTTTTATATTTTATACATTAATTTCTTTGATATTATTGATTTTTAGCTCTTCAAAATGAATTTTGCTACTTTTTCTAATTCAGAAAATATTTTGGTAATTTAATTGGGAAGGCATTAAATATATAAAATAGTTTTGGTGAAATTATCATTTTTATTATATTGACCCTGCCTACCCATGAACAATTAATATTTCTCCTATTATTTAAACTTTATTTTATTAGTGTAAAAATATGTGCACATGTATATATAAACATGTATATATTTGTGTATGTATACATATAAATGTGCATATATCTATGGATATGTATATGCCTTATATAGTATTTATATGTGTATATGTATATATGTTTGTGGGTATCTGTTAGGGTTTTTACAAGGTGCTAAGTAAGTGGAATTGAGGAGACAGCAGTTAAATCTAGTTTAGCATTGATTTAATCCTACAACAAATAATGGTTTCCTAGTGATATATAATGATTAGTGTATACTCAGTGTACAGAATACAAGCAAGCTCTCAGGGCCAGACACAGAAACCCACTAGAAGCTCTGAGCCTCAGCCAGGATTCAGTCAAGGAGATTCACAAATGGACTTTAATCCCTGGCTGCATTTGGGGAGATTACTCAGAACTGAAAGTAAGGCTGCCTCCAGAAGCCTCCCAAGAAACCTGCTCCCAGAGAACAATACATTTTAGAGAAGAACATTACAGGTATCTGTATGTGTGTAGACACAAAAACATACATAATTCCTGGGTCTGTTTTGGCAGGTGTAGTAGAGCTATTTTAAATGGAGTTTCTCTTACTATCTTTTCTTGCAGGTTTTGCTTGTGATATATAGGATTATTGATGATTTATGTGGATTTACTTTATGTCCTACTTTTAGACTAAAACTAATAATTGTTTCAACTAACTTTTTAGTCAAGTCTTTGAGATTTTCTAAGTACAACATCATATCATTCACAAAAGGAAATAATGCTATTGCTTCATTCCCTATTCTGATTCTTTTTATTTCTTTTTCTTATTGCTATTGCTAGCATTTTCAATACAATATTGAATTATATTGGTTCCAGTGAGTTCATTGTTTCACAGCTTATATTTCCTCATTAATGATTGCTTATGGTTTAGGTAAATGCTTTGTGTCAGTTGAAGGAAAAATTAATTTATACTTATACTTTAAAGTACTTTTTAATAGAAATGAATTTTCTATTATATCAAAAAGCTTTTACTATACTTATTATTATAATCTTTTTAACTTTTATTATAGTTATGATGCTTGTTCTATTTCTTTAGATAATTAGGGGAAAAGGAAAAGAACTTGTGATCTAAAATAATTAGAGCAGTCTTTTGGGGGTGGCAAAGAACAGCAGATTTCAAGAATGTCCTTCAGTAGGGAAAGTTGTAGTATATGATTGTGATTGGATACTACTGCACTATAAGAAATGAACTGAGAAAAACATAAAAAAAGCCTGAACAATATAATGAAGAGCAAAGTGAGCAGAAACAAGAAGATATTGTATAGAGAAACAATGATATTATTTTAAGAAGAATTTTGAGTGATTAAGTCATTTATCCTATTTTAAATATCCAAATTAACTACAAAGAATATATGAAAGACATTCTCTGCATCCAAAGAAACAACTGATCATTAAAAGGATGCAAACAATAATTTTGTGTGTAAATAAAGATAGATATAGATAAAAATATATACATACATACATACACACATTTATTTTTCACATGTGCACACACCATTTTCTGTCTAATGGCAACCATCTGGATGAGGGGGGAGGAGAAATAAGTAGTAAAACCAAGATTCAAATTAGAACTCATATTTTTTATGCCAAAGTCAAGTCCCCTTTCCATTATATCATTTCATCCAACTAGGGGGCACAGTGGACAGTGTGCGGTCCCTCAAGTCAGAAAGACCTGTCTTCAAATGAACCTTTCTCAGCTTCAACTTCCTCAATTGTAAACATGATCATAAAAATTGCATCTACATCCCAAGGTAATCAAATGAAATACTACCTGTAAAATGCTTAGCAACTGCTTGGCACATAGTAGGTAATAAATACTTGCTTCTTTCCATCATTCCATATTTGGATAGGCATTACATTGAATGACATATTGTGAGTCACACAAGAGGGGAAAAAATGACAATACATGACTCTATGTGCATTGATAATTCTGTTGATCTATCAGAAGATAGAGTCTCAAGAATTAGGCCTTTGTTGATCAAAGGGCCCAAAAGACACACGATAGTAAACAAAAATGGCTTTCAACTATCCATACTCAGACCTATGCTTATATGAGAATATATAATAGTATTATGCATCTTAATAGAAAATTCCAGTGAACAAGAATATAATATAAAGGAAAATTTTGCTTTGGTTTTTGGTTACTGTGGGCATGAATGCCCACAGATGGGGGAAATGAACACACTGGAGATAAAATGGAGACTGAATATAATTAAATTAAAAAATCACTTGAGAGAAAGCAGGACAGATTTCATGATTTGTTGGACAAGGATATTTCCACCAATCTGGCAGTATCTTTTTGTTCCTTTCCGTGGGATGAGTTCTGTTATCTCTTGCTAAAAAATATGTACTTTAGAATGACTCACCTATTACTTATTGACCCCCATGAGGAAGAACTTATAATTAAAGATTAATGGTGACCAAGTCAGAAAGAGCCAAACCCACATTAGGTAAAGAGAATTTTATAAAGGCTCTATACCTTCTTTTTTAAAAACACATCACTTTGAAAGTCTACAAGCTCTCCCTTAAACTTTCATCAAAGGTTAGGGAGGAAATTATACTCTAAGGAGCAGCAGTAATAACTATAAGCACTTGTTGAAGATTTTTTTGTTTTGTTTTGTTTTGCTTTGCTTTTTTTGCGCTTAATATAATTTTATTTTTCCCAATTAAATGTGAAGATAGTTATCAGCATTCATTTTTGTTAGAATTTGAGTTCCACATTTTTCTCCTTCCCTGCTCACCCCCAAAAAGTAAACAATCCAATATAGACTACAAATGTATAATTATATTAAACATAAAATTTGCATTTTAGTCATGTTGTGAAAGAAGAATCAGAACAAAAAGGAAAAGTCATGAGAAAGAAAGAAAAAACAAAGTGAAAATAGTATGCTTTGGTCTGCATTCAGATTTCCTAGTTCTTTCTCTGGATATGGATGACATTTTCCACCACAAGTCTTTTAGTATTGTCTTAGATCACTGTTTTACTGAGAAGGGTTGCCACACAATGATCATCATACAATGTTGCTGCTATGGTGTACAGTATTTTCCTTGATGGCAGTTTGTTTATTAATATTCATACTTTTAGAATTTTTGTGGTTTTAGTGTAACCAGGAGACAGAAAACTGAGATTCCCACCCATAGAGAATATTCAATATACTTTCCTTGGAAAAGCAAGGGGAATCAGAGTAAACTGACTTTTGTAAATGTTGTCATTGTAAAGTTATTTAATTCTCCTATTTTAGAGAATGAATAATTCTTCACTGATTCTTTTTCTGATAGCTCACTTCATAGGGATGTGGGGGACAATAACTTTTAACTAGCTTAGCCAAAATAGAATGTATACATAAAAAAAGTTGAGATGAGCAAAAGAAAAATTCTCATGGTGAGGGAATCATCACTTCTAGGGTGAACAGAAAAGTAGCCCCAATAGCCTTTTCTTCCCCCTCACTATCATGCATTGTACCCATTTCTTCAATAATGATTGTGTTTATTGTTTCCTGATCTAGGGCAAATAAGTATCAGTGATAGATTGGACCACATTGTGTACTTGTGAAAAGTGAAAGATCAGATGAACAACTATAACCTCACAATAGAAATATATATATATATATATATCAGAGTCTTCATGTAGCCATATTATGGAAGGCAAGTCTGATGACTATCCATCCTTGAGAAATGACCTCCTTGATCCATAAGTAGCAGTGGGTAAAACTGGTAGCCAGAGTATTATGTTCTAGACACAAATATTATGTCTCAATTAGCTATGACATATATGGAACTTGCTGACATAAACACTGTTCACCTCTACTTTATGTTCAAACCAATCTTCCAGGGCCTGAATGGGATATAGAAGAGAGAATGTGCCCTAATTTGGGGGAAAATTTTAAATTTAATCTAGATCTCATTATATCTTCTCAATAAACATCTTTTGTAAGAGACAGATCATGTTAATTGTCTAATTAAAAGAAAAAATTAATTAAAGTTATGACATATAAAAATTCAGGAAACAATGTCTGGATAATCATTTTATTAATTGTGGCTAACAAATAATTCAGAATTGGATGGATATTTGGGCATTTCTGTTAAACCAAAGATGAATCACTGGTCGATGTTCATGTGCCCTTGGAAGAGTAAATGAATATTCCTGACAGGAGGAAATTGTTTGTAATTGGTTAACAATTAATGATAAATTGAATATTATAATCTCACCAATTGTTAATCAATATCAGTAAATTAATGGACTTTAGGGAGATATTTGTCAATTTGTCACATGATATTGGGGAAAATATATTGGTAGGGATGTAGTGTTAAAAAGATACTACTAATCCTTCAGGGTTACCACTAGTACACTTAAAGAAGATATAACCAGATAGATATATTTTAGAGACCTGAACTGACAGTGCTTGTAGGAATTAGGAGAGTGAAGTCAGAACATATATATATATATATATATATATTATATATATATATATATATATATATATATATATATATTATATATATATATATATATATATAATTTGTGTGTGTGTTTTAGAAATATATTTTATACTCCTGATATAAACCATAGCTGAATTTTGTTGTGAAGTTTTGTTTTGCTTTAAATCTTGTGTGGTGACAAAATAAAAAAAGAGAGAGGAAAAATTTAATAACCTGAGTTCAGGCTATCCCCAGGATGAAGCCAGGTTTTATGTGAGTTCAGAAGAGTAAAGGTCTTCTCATGGGAAGGGTCATAAGATAATTAAGAAACTATCAGTCCTTGGTGGTGGGAAAGGAGGGAGATATAGAGTTCTCCATTTAATTTCTGTTCTGTAAGGAAAATATTTTCTATTGATAGGAAATGTGAGAATTTAACATTTACTTTGAAAGCTACCTCTACAACCCAAGAACAACTCCAGGAATAAATGAAACTTTTGTTTTCCCATCCTCCAATAAAAGGGAGAAATATCTAGATAGGAACATTTTCCTCTCTAAGTGACAATGAGCAGATTTCCCAAAATCTGCCCAGGAACATACAGATGGAAAAAAAAGAATGACGATTTCTGTCAAAGAATCATAGAAGAGGAGCATGTTTCCTCTCCAGCTTTTTCTGGTCTGTTTCTCAATTTCCAGTGCACTTTTTCTGGTCCTCTACACTTTAGAGCCAATTTAACTATTACTTCTTCTTTAATTATTATTTCCCCATTCCACTCTTTCTTCCAAATAATTGAAAACACCATTGAATATATTGTTTTCCAGCTTTTGCTGACACTTTTCATTATTTCATGTTTCCCCAATCATCTCTGTATCTATTATATTAATTGGATCATGTCTATATGACATAAATATGTATTTCAACAGAATGTATGTAGGATATTGTACATATATCATATATAGAACATATATACATATGTATGACATGCATATGTGAGCCAGAGTCAGGAAGTTTGTCTTCCTGATTTCAAATCAATCTGGAGTCACATACTAGTTGTGCACTCCTGGGCAAGTCACTTAATCTTGATTGCATCAGTTTTATCATCTGTTAAATTAGTTGGATAAGGAAATGGCAAACCACCTCAGTATGTCTGCTGACAAAACCTCAAAGAGGGACAAGAGTCAGACATGACTGAAAAATAATTCACAAATAACAAATGTGTATATGTATATGTGCAGGGGGTGTGTATGGGTGTGTATTTGTGTTTGGGGCACACACATATATGTATATTATATATGCATGTGTGATGTGCAGAAATGTTTGTGGCAGCCCTTTTTGTAGTAGCGAGGAACTAGAAACTGAGTGGATGCCCATCAGTTGGGGAATGGCTGAATAAGTTGTGATATATGAATTGCTATAGAATGTTATTGTTCTATAAGAAATGATCAGTGGGATAATTTCAGAGACCCTGGAGAGACTTACATGAGTAAGTAAGCTGAGTGAAAGGAGCAGAACCAGGAGATCATTATACATGGCAACAACAAGTCTACACGATGATCAATTCTGATGGACATGGCTCTCTTCAATAGTGAGATGATTCAAACCAGTTCCAATTATTCAGTTGTGAAGAGAGCCATCTACATCCAGAGAGAGGACTATGGGAACTGAGTGTGGACCATAATATAGCATTTCCACTCTTTCTGTTGCTGCTTGCTTGCATTTTGTTTTCTTTCTGTTTTTTTTTCCTTGATCTGATATGTCTTGTGCAGCAAGATAACTGTATAACTGTGTGTGTGTGTGTGTGTGTGTGTGTGTGTGTATGAGTTAACATATATTTTAACATATTTAAATTTTATTGGACTACCTGCCATCTAGGGGAGGGGATGGGGGGAGAAGGAAAAATTTGGAATAGAAGGTTTTGCAAGGGTCAATGTTGAAAAATTATCCATTCATATGTTTTGTAAAAAAAAAAAAAAAAAAAAACCTTTAATAAAAAAAGAAGAAAATTACCTAGCTTGTTTAGTATAATGTCATCTACTAAATTGACCATCCAATTAAATTTGACTATACAATAAAAAATATATATGTGTGTGTATATGGTATTTTACTGGTCTTGATCACTCTACTGTTATAAAGAGCTTCCCATGCATTTATTGCATATTTTCATTGTGTGCTTTTAAATTGCAAGTTTTGTGCTGTGATTATGCCCCCAAAGCACAGGGCAAGCCCTTTGGCCTTGTCTCTTGAGTCCTTTGGCTCAAGTCTACAAATACTACTTATGCAGCTTAGTGAGAAAATAAATGTAATAGACAAACTTCATTCCAAAATGTCAGCAGCCACTATTCACCCTGCTTTGATTTCAGCAAATCAATGATTAGTTAAGTAATCATGAGTCTAGTGCACATTATCACAGGCAAAAGATTCAAGGATATGGGGAGGAAAAAGTCCCTGACATCCTGCAGAAGCTACTCCAGGAGCTGATAAATGAGGAGATAAATGTAATGGCTCAGCAAGGGCTTCAGAACAGTAAAGATGATCATGACAAACACTCTCCCAAGATTTGGTCACTCATAATTTCCAAGCTTTAGGGGTGGCTTGATATAACTGACCAGCTGGCTAGAGACAGCAAGACTGCCTATCCAATTATTAATCACAACTTCAAGGTTAAAAATCGATTCACTTCTATTATGCTCCCAGACTCAGAGAGCTAAGGAAGCAGTTCCTCACAAATTATTTCAAGCTGGTGTGCTTCATGATCTTCAACACCATCCACAGCTGAGAAGGTCAAAGTATCCAAGGTGATAGAACTCACCAGTCTCAGCATCTTCCAGGAGCAGTGACTATAATCCCAATAGCCTTTCCTTTGGTTTTCATAGGTGAACCATGATAGAGAGGTTTCCAGTAGCAAAGAATACAGAACAATATCCTTGTACCACCACCCGCCAGAATGAAAAGTAAGATTCAGGTTAAAAAAAAAAAAAGTTTTAGTTTTAAGAATTATATTGGCTGCATTTATAGTACTATAGGTTTCATCTGTTATGAAAACTAGCATGAAACCAAGGAGTCTTTTTATCTTTTAAAAATTTTTTTAATGAGATGTTAGAACAAAAGGTTATAGAATTCTAGGGAATTATTAGCAGAAAATATTACATATTACCAGTTTTATTTTGTGTACTACATTATAATAATCCATAAAAGGTTATTTTATGGTTACTGTGTTAGGAAAAGGTACATATCATGAGAATTAATGTTTGTTATAATGTATAATATATTTTTATGTACATAAAAGTATAATTTCAGTAATTTCTAGTGAAAGATTATAAGTGTTTGTGGTTACAGGAACCTAGTCTTGTTTCCCATGGATTGAATTATTGATGTTGATTCACATTTTTGATGATTTTGCAATGTTTTCTAGGAATCTTACCCCTGAGAAAGTTGAAGAATGACTGCATATGTATATATGTATATTTAAGCATACATACATACATATACATGTAGATTTTACATAATCTACATTACCTAATCTCCTTTACTCTTCCTTTCCCTCTTTATCCTTCCCCTCTCCACTCTATTTCTTTCTATCTTTCTGACTCTCTATCTCCTTCTATGTCTCTGTCTTTCTATATCTGTATCTCTCTATCTCTCTGTGTATCTCTCTATCTCAGTCTTTGTTTTTCTCTGTGTCTCCTTTTGCCCTCTCTTCCTCCCCCATCTCTGTTTCTGTTTCTCTTGTCTCTCTGTCTTTCTCTACCTTTCTGTCCCTGTCTCTCACACTCTCTCTCTCTCTCTTCCCTCTCTTTTTCTCTCTTCCCTCTCCCTCTCCCTCTTCCTCTCTGTTTTCCTGCCTTCTTATACCATCCATTATAACAAGGAATAATTAAAAAGGAGTTTAAATAAGTATGTATGTGTTTATATATTACAATAATATCTTGTTGCATTTGTGTACCTTAATTTATTTAAAAATTCTCTCATCAATATGAATTCTTTTGTTCCAGTTTGGTTTTGCTACTACAAAAAGTATTGCTGCAAACATTTTAGTGTTTTCTATGGCTTTACTTTTTAATCTTGACTTCCTTGGGTTATATGTGTAGCAATGGAATCTCTAGGGCAAAATATATGGAAATTTTAAGTACATTTTAAACATAATACTACATTCTTTGAGACTATTTGGACCATTTCATAAAGCTCCCAACAATCCACCAATGTGCCCAGTTTTCACAACTCTAACACTATCTACTACCATTTTTTGTCATTTTTGTGAAATTTTTGTTTGTAAGATAAAATGTTATAGTTGTATTAATTTGCATTTCTTATGTTATTAATGACTCGACCATTCTTTCATATAGTTGCTAGTAGATAGCATTTTTTCTAAAAATTGTGTGTCCATATCCTTCAATCACTTATCTATTATTAGACAAAGCCTCTTCAGATTATATATTATGATTAGTTTCCTATTTATCTTGGGTAGCAAAAGTTTATTAAAGACATTGTATTATAAAAAATTTTGGTAGTTGACCTCTTCCCTTCTCATTATTTATTGTTTTCATCTAATTTTCAATTTTGTGTAATTAGAATTATTTTGTTTTATTCACCTCTATCACCTATTAATAGAAAGCACATCAATACTTTAACAATTGAAACTGAATGATAAAAAAAAAAAACTTGTGACAAAATTTGAGCCCTAAAAATTCTTTGAGAAGATATTTTCCTTCATTCTTTGCAAATGTGCAAAAATTATAAAAATATGGGCATAAAAATTAGAAACCATGTAAGATTTTTCCATTTGTTGCCTAGTTTTGTTAATTCTTGCCTTTTAAATCCATTGTTGTAAAGATGGCTGGGGGATGAGAACAAAAAGACTGAGTTTATTTACTATCTATTCTATGATCAGAACTATATTAGGCTACTGAAAAAATAAAGATAAAATTAAAACATAAGGGAACAATTTAATTTACTTTGAATAGCTTTTACTAGATAACTATTACCTGGTAGATATAAGAGTAAAATCCAATCTTTTAAGAAAAACATAATAGGAATAAGGATAGGGATGAGAAGAGACTTGATTAATTGAGGGTTGTGGATGTCTGGTAGCAAATGTAATTTTGGCTCTGCTGTTTCCCTAATTCCTATAGATAATCTACAATAATCATCTGATTTTCCTTAATTATATATTTGCAATCTTTGTTCCCTCTTTCCCCCAAAAAAATCCCCTATAATCAACTCTCCAGTCTCACCAATCAGAATAAATTTAGTCTAATCTCCACCTCACCATACACCTCTTAATTAGGGCAAGCTGATGCCACAAAACCTTTTTTATTTTCCCAATTGAATTTAAAGTTGGACAAATAGCCTTTATTTTTAAAGAGGCTGATTGTGATCAGTGAGTGCGGATATTAACAAAAGATTTAGGTTTTTTAATTTATTAATATTCAGCTTTCTAATTGACTGCAACCTACAGACCTAAGAATTAGTGCTCTACATTACTGAGAATAATTTATCAATTTACCTGCTTACCTATTTTGCTTTTAACAAGTTTATTTAATAAGAATATTATGATCAAATCATTTAAATTTTATAAAATTTTTGCTGGAAGACAGTATTCTCCTGCCTTCATGTGCTAAGGGTTTTCTTATGATTTCAAGTATAGAGGCTTGCATAGAATTGCCTATCTGGAACCCTAGATATTAATAGATAATAGATGACCAAAAGAGCAGCCTTTTCCAGTGTACAAGGGGCAACCCATGGTGAAAGTGATGGAAATCACTGAATACATTATTTCCATTCTTCTTTCTCTTTCAGAGATGTAGATGGCTTAGTGAGTTGGATATGAGGCTTGGAGGCAAGAAGATTTGAGTTAACCTATTTCTAATATTTATGAGTTATGTGACTGAATATGCCATTTCACTTTTAAGGCTTTAATTTCTTGGAATGGAAAAATTATGCCACAAAATGTTGTTGTGAGGAGCAAGTGAGATAACATATAAAATATTTTGCAAACCTAAAATTGTTACATAAATATCATTATTTGAATATTAGAAACATGGGAAATATTGAATGATTGCAAAGAATCATATATAGGAATCATGTATAGTACTTTTACTAACAATAATTGAAAAGAAATTAAAATCTACCTCATGACCCTACTTTAATATGTCTATCAATTATTTATAAGAATGATCACAACATATTGTAACAGAATTTTAAAAGCATTTATTAAGTGCTTATCATGAGCCAAGCATTGTGCTAAATGTTGAAGATACAAATGAAACAGTAAGGCCGTCTCTGTTCTCAAGGAGTTCATGTTCTCATTAGAAGAGAACACATAATGGAGGGTCCAGCTTCATGGCAGATGGCAATACCAGGTGGTCTTTATAGTCTGACAGGCAAGGCAGATGGTAATTCTCCATGGAACTTGGGGGATATATGGCTAGTATCTTTAATGAAAATATTAAAGGAAACAGGCAGGTTTTCATGAAAAATATTCTATAGCAGGCCATATGTTTATTCTCACAAATTGACTAGGAAGTACAGAAAATTCAACATATCACTATTTGGTAATTATTCTTATTTGAATTTTTTTTTTTATAATTCTGAACTTGATAGATATCATCAAATTAAACATTTCTTGTACAAAGAAGAACAGAAAAAGTATTGTATGTGAAAACACAAATCTCATTTACAACTCTTTTAAATATATGTGTGTGCATGTAAATACATATTGCATATTATGTAGGTATATATGTATTCTTTTTTTCTCCCTACCTTCCTTCTTTTTTCCCTCCATTCTTCCTTTCAACTTTTCTTCTTTCCTTCCTTCTTTCTTTTGTTCCTCTCTTTATTTCTTTGGTTCTTTTTTCATTCTTTCATACCAGTCTGATTCCCTTACTCTTTCTTCTTCCCCTCAACCCATTTTTAAATCTCTGCTTTAATAAGTTCATGTAGCAGATCCACATGTTGGCAATTTCCAAAAGTGACTGAAGTCTGACCTCTACTCTATCACTTCTCTGCCAAGAAGTGTGAAGCATGCTTCAACCTCAATCCTCTGGAGTTCTAGCTAGTCCTTGAATTGATCAGAGTTCTAAAGCATTTCAAAGTTATTTTTTATAATATTGTATTCAAATGTATAATTTGGTCATTTAGTTCTGTTCACTTTAGTCTGGGTCAGTTCTTGTAAATATTGCCAAGTTTCTCTGAGTCTATTGCTTTCATGATTTCTTACAGAGCAATACCATGTCATTATATTAATAATTTGTTCAGCCATTCTTCATTAGACAGTCATTCCCTTAATTCTCAACTCTTTTGAATAACCCAAATGTAGTAATTCTAACATATATATGTACATATAAACACTCACGCACTAACTACAGCAATGTAAACAGAATTAACAACACATAAAAAGTAAATGTGACATTATAAAGCCTAAAAAAACTTGAACAAGGAGATATGTTAAATAAATTTAACGAAAAATGATTTTACTGAATTAGAAAAATAACAAAATTAATTTTGAAGAATAAAATTCAAGAATATCTAAGTAAACAATTTTAAAATGTTTAGGAAGGACCAAATCTTAAACTATATTATGACAATAATTATCAAAAATTCTCTGGTACTGATTAAAGAATAGAAAGATAGATAGAATAGACATACTATTTAGAGGAGCAAATAGATATAACTATTAAGTGTGAGGACTTAAGATTTGGGGATAAGAATTAATTATTTGGGGGGATATGTTGGGGAAAATGGAAAATGATATGGCAGAAAGTTGGCATAGGCCATTATCTAACAACATTTATCAATATATGATATCCATATCAAAATCAATATGTGACAGATATAAAGAGAAATATTAAATGAAAATTAGAAGAACATGAAATATATTTCTATCAAACTTATGGAGAGGTATACAATTTATAAATAAACAAGAAATAGAAAATAGAATTAGGTGTAAAATGGATAATTTCAAACATTAATTTTTTTTTAATTTAGAAAAACTTTTAAAAAGATAGTCAAGATTAGAAGAAAAGTATAATTTGGGGAGGGGAAATTTTATAGGTCAGCTTATTGGATAAAGATCTCATATCAAAAATGTATAAAGAACTATATAACAAACCTATAACAATCCAAATCTTTCTCCATTTGATAAATGGTCAAAAGATATGAAGAGAAAATTTTCCAGTAAAGAGATCAAAACAATTTATACTCATATGAAAAAATACTTTAAATCATTATTGATTAGAAACCTGCAAATTAAAGCAACCTAAGATATCATTTTGCAGCTACTAAATTGTTAAAATGTTTAAAAGGAAAAATGACAAATGTTGGAGGGGATACAAAAGAATTGGGACACTAACTCATTGTTTCTGAACTGTGAACTGAGCCAGCCATTTTGGAGAACAATCTGTAATTATGCTGAAAGATTTATTAAACTGCCTATATACTCTTTGCCACAGCAAAGTTTTCAGGTTTATTTCCAAAGATTATTAGGAAAAAGGGAAAAGAACTTATCTAAATGTCCCATAATGTTTGTAGTCACTTCTCATTGTGGTGGCAAATTGGAAATTGCAGGGATATTCATAATCAGAAGATTTACCCCCAACCTACCCTTTCATGGAGGTAAAAGGTTTACAGATATGACACATTGCACATATTTTCAAACTTTTCAAGTTTAGCAACTAATTATGCTGACTTTTTTCATATTCTCTAAAATTCTATTTATCATATGGGATGTCTTTCTCAGGTATGTGTAGGGAAACAGAGTAAGTATTGCGATGTAAGAAACATAAATAATAGCTAAAATTTATTTTGAAATAAAATAAATATAGTTGAAAATGTGAGATGGAAGTTTAGGAGAAAGATTAGGGATGTATGAATAGACATCCATAGACTTGATAAGGTCATTAAGTGAAATAATATGAAGAGGGATAAAAAGAGTCTAGGAAAGGGTCCTGGAGAATATCTACTGTTAACAGGATTAACCTGGATGAAGATCAAAAAAAAAAAAAAAAGATGGAGAATGACTAAACAGACAGATAAATAGGAAAAGAACCAGAATAAAATAATGATATGGAAACTAAGAGAGATGAGACTATCAAGGAGAAAGTGATCAAAAGTATGCTTGAGTGGGAGTAAAGTATAAGAAGAATAAAGAGGTGGAAAAGTAGGAAGAAGTCAATATATGAAGGGCCTCTTCCTGAAGTATCCTTCCAAATGGAGATTTTAATGTTTGATCATAGATGTAATAGGGAGCCAATGGAGTTTGTAGAATAAGAGTGAAGAGTAACATCTTTAGACTTTCACTTAAGATAATTTTGAGACTTGTGATGGAAAGTGCCATTAACATCCAGAGAAAGAACTATGGAGACTGAATGTCAATAAAAACATAATGATTTTCACCTTTTCGTTGTTGTTTTTTGTTTGTTTTTCCTTTCTCGTGTATTTTTCTCTTTTGATCTGATTTTTTTTTGCAGAGCATAATGAATATGGAAAGTTGTTTAGAAAAATTACACATTTAACCTATATAGGATTGAGTGCTGTCTTGAAGAGAGAGAAGAATAGGAGAAGAATTTGGAACACAAGATTTTGCAAAGGTGAATGTTGAAAACTCTCTTTACATGTTTGGAAAAATAAAAATGCTATTTAAATTTTTAAAATAAAATACTTACATAATTTAAAAAGTTTTGTACAAACAAAACGAAGATTAGAAAGGACTTGGCTTTAGATTAGAAGGACTACAAAGTATTTGTGGCAGCCATCTTTGTAGTAGCAAGAAATGATGAGCAGGCTGATCTCAGAAAAGCCTGGAAAAACTTACATGAACTGATTCTAAGGGAAGTGAGTAGAACCAAGAGAATATTGTATACAATAACAACAAGATTATGTGATGATCAACTGTGACAGATTTGACTCTTTTCAACAATGAGGTGATTCAAGGCAGTTCCAATAGACTTGTGATGGAAAGAGTCATCTGCATCCAGAGAGAGAACAATGGAAACTGAATGTGGATAAAAGCACTTTTCACTTTTTTTCAGTAGTCTAGCATTGATGGGGAGAAGGGATAGAAGATCCAGGAGAGCTCAAGTAACAAGAGACTCTTTTCCTTTGTCTTGGATAATTAGATGGTTAACCTTAATTTAGAGGCATGATAACTTCAGATTATCAATCTTTCTCTGGAGTTAGTTTTTATTATTCTTGTTCCTTGGGTTGGCTTATAAAACTGTCAAATGTAGTAGTGCCATTAAACTTCTGAATTCTTGAGAAAATCTCAATTTCTACCTCTTCCTTGGGAAGGAAATTACTATGTCTCTTGCCCATTCTAGACTTGTTTTTTCCCAGCTTCTATCACCCTAATAACAATACACATTGGTTGCTGTCGTGTTGAGTCATTTTAATCATGACTACTCTTCGTGAGCTCTTTTGAGGTTTTCTTGGAAAAGATATTGGAATTGTTTACCCTTTCCTTCTTCAGCTCATTTTAGAGATTAGGAATTGAGGAACAGTAAGTGACTTGGCCAGGGTCACATAGCTAGTAAATTGTTGAGGCTGGATTTGAATTCATAAAGATGAATTTCCTGACTCTAGGCCCAGACTCTATCCATTAAATTATCTGGAATTTATTGAAAGCCATGGAGGAGATTTGCACAAAGTGTGAAGTCATAGAAAATTAGGGACTTGCTCTGCAGGACTTGACCATCCTGATAAAATAACACATGCATTGGAGAATCATCATGACATGGTGAGTCAATATTGCACAACTTGAGAAGTAGTATGGCATTATGCATGGAAATTTTCTCCAGAAGTCAAGTAGATGCGGGTTTAATTCCTGATCATGACATATAGTAGTTATATAACCCTAGGTGAATCACTTAAGCTCTCTGTCCCCGTGGAAATTTCTAAGACTACAAAATGAAGAACGAGTGTTCATTCACGTTAGAAGGAGTTTCCTAACTTAATATGTCTTTATTCAATTGTGCTCTCACCACAGCAAGACAAATATTCTATTCCTCCCTAATCAATTTGCTATGTCACTCTCCAGATGGTTACTTCAAAATTTTGATATCTCTTTGAGTCTCCCAACCCATACTCTCCTTCCCCTTCTACCTCTTAGCTGAAAATATAGCTTTGGGGAAAAAAAAATGAGGCCTCTGACAGAACTCATCTTCCCGCCCCTTCATCTCACATCTCACACCATATATTTTCCTTAATTTTGTTTTTTAGTGGAAGAGATAGACCACTTCCTTAGCAACCAGCTTCACCTTAGAAGGACAGCTTTCTTTTTTTTTTTTTTAATAATTATAACTTTTTATTGACAGAACCCATGCCTGGGTAAATTTTTACAGCATTATCCCTTGCACTCACTTCTGTTCCAACTTTTCCCCTCCCTCCCTCCACCTCCTCCCCAAGATGGCAAGCAGTCCTTTACATGTTAAATATGTCACAGTATATCCTAGATACAATATATGTGTGCAGAACCGAACAGTTCTCTTGTTACACAGGAAGAATTGGATTCAGAAGGTAAAAATAATTTGGGAAGAAAAACAAAACTAGAAACAGTTTACATTCATTTCCCAGTGTTCTTTCTTTGGATGTAGCTGCTTCTGTCCATCCTTGATCAATTGAAACTGATTTAGATCTTCTCTTTGTCAAAGAAATCCACTTCCATCAGAATACATCCTCATACAGTATCATTGTTGAAGTATATAATGATCGAAGGAAGGCTTTCTTAAATACCAGTGCTTCTTTGTACACATTTAAATCCATCTTTTCCTAATTTCTCCAGCAATGTGTTCAAAAATCTACTTGTTTTCTCCCTTACTTTTAGTCTCTCCTTATCCAGTGTATCTTTTCCTGTCACCTACAAACACAACCATATCCCTTCCATCTTTATAAAAGCTAGTATAATCTTATTATCTCTATTATAATCCTCTTGATGAGGTGAGGCAATGAATGAGTAAGGTTCCATCTCTTGGAGACATAAGTTCTGAGCAAAAGAATTTGCTAAACCCAAAGGCTATGGTAAAAAAAAAAAAAAGATTTTATTGTTAAAGAAACATGAAGAGGGATTCTCTCATGGGCATATCTTTCTCAAGGGAGAGATCTGCAAAGAATCATTTTTTGCAGACCCATTTTATGTGTAAATCTAAGGGAAGTTTGATAATTCTCAATTAAATGTGAAATCTTGCCTGGGGTTGTGACTTCCCCACAGGACAGCTTATCTCACTCTGAGAGGATGGAGATCATTAGGGTTATAGATCAAAGGAACATGTTTACATTTTACATTTTTTTTACATTTTACATAATTTTACAGAGTTTATTTAGGTCATACAGAGTTCACTTGTGTCACTCTCTCCTCCATTGTATGGATGAAAGTCTTGAGAAAAAATATCTACACTTGGTAGTTCCACTTTCTTTCCTTGGACTCACTTCTAAAACTTCTGCAATCTGGCCTCTGATTTAAGTACTTGATTGAAACATTTTTTTATCTCATTATAATTTTCTCTGCCAAATTTAATGTTTTTTTCTCAATTCACATCATTCTTTACCTCTGCAGCATTTCATGATGTTGATATCACCTCTCTTGGTTCTCCTTTTCTCAGTCTAGTCATTCTTTCTGTCTCCTTTGCTCCTCAACGAATTTTGCTGGTTCTTCATTTGTATAATGCCCACTATTTGCAGACATTTCTTCTCCTATTTCTTCTCCTTTGGGCTCATTCATCATCAGTAATGTTACTGATTACCATTTTTTGGTATTTTATTTAGGTCTACTATGTGTCCAGTACTGTTCTAAGCACTAGGGATCCAAATACAAGCAAATAAAAATTAAAACAGCCCCTACCTTCAAGGAACTTACATTCTGGTGGAGACAAACAATGATGAAAAGAATTTGAAAACCTAGTATTGGGGAAGGGAAAGGGAAAGCTACCTGGAAGAAATAGAAGAGGAAACTGAAGAGGTAGTCTGGGTGTATATTTTTGATTTGAAAAGAGCACCATGACTAGCATAGATAATTCTCCACATGGAGGTTTATGAAAGTGTTTCTGGGATTGGGGAGAATAGGAGAAGGTCACTGGGCCAGAGCTGGAAAGAGGTTCTGGTTTGATTTGGGTTTGAAGAGAATATTGTAACTGGTACGGATGCTTCCTCAAATTTTGGATACTTATTTTCTGTATTTAAAAAACTACAAAGTAAAATATAATGCTGGAAATATTATATACACATTCCAGAACCATATACATTACTTTTGCTAACTTGAGTGATCACAGGTCAAATGTGCTAGCATACATACCAACCATATACATCAACCATATACTATATACCAATATATACCAGATTCTGTGAAATGGACCATTGAAGGTCACCTGATGCTTTTATGCTCATATTATAATCGGTGATATCTGAAACTATTATAAATCTGAGGAACCCAAAATTTGATGCTCAAGATACAGATTCTCTTTCTAACTCTTATTGTGATGTATGGGGTCCTTTTTACTGATCACTTCTTCATATCTCCTTTGCCATTCCCCAGTAAAAGGAATTTTGGGAGGATAAATGAGATAGTTATAAGACATTTAGATCTAAAACCGTGAGGGGGTACTTGGAAGACAGCTATTCCAAGTTTTTCCTTTTATATATGAGAAAAATTAGACTCACAAAAGAAACTTTTCCAAAGTTACACAGGTATTAACCAGATAATTGACCAATAAAAAAATTAAGTGGCTCCTTTGTGCTATTAAACTATAGCAATATTATGATTAAAATGAAATAGTCCTTATACATAAGGAATAACATTAATAATGATTTGCAAAATACTTTGAAAATATTATTTCAATAATTCTTCACAACAACCCTGTGAAGTAGGTACAATTATCATTTCCATTTTACACATGGAGAAACTGAGACACATAGAGAATAAATGACTTAAATTCAAGTCATCTTGTACTTTGTGCACTGCACCAGCTAGCCGCCTCATTGGGTTTGGAATCTGAGGTCATTGGATCAAACACTGGCCTGCAAATTAATATGTACAAGTGCTCTCATCCTCCTGAGCCTTGATTTCTCCATATGTACAGTGCTGTATAACCTTAAAACTCTCTCCCAAATCTCAATCTATGATTCCAGTATTGTGAGAAGCAGATGCAGAGAAGACTTGCCTGAACTCAGGAATAATGGTTTCAAGGTCTGGATTTGACCCTAGCTGTGTGACTCTGGGCAAGACAATTAACTTTGGAGGGCCCCCAGGCATTTGTGTAAGACCATAATTTACAGATAACTTGCTAAATTCTATCATTGGCCAGAATGTCCTATACTGATGCAACCACAGGTCTAGACCACAAAAAAAAAAAAAAAATATCCTGGGAAGACATTACTCTGTAAATAGAACACATTATTCTGGCCAAGTCCTCAAAGTAATTCACTAGCTCCCTTGAGAGCTTTGAATATTTCACTTCTTGTATGATGCAGTAACCACTTGGCTACTCTGCCTACCATTATAAATTTGTACTAGTCCCTCTTCAAACTTCCCAAACTCAAGGGCTTTAGAATTTGGCAGGATCTTTAAGAATTCTATGAAAAACTTTTTTTCCCTTTGTCTAAGTCCATGCTTAGTTCATGGGAAATGCACAATAATTAAAACAATATATTCCCAAGGCTAAAGGAAAGTCTGTGATTAAAAAAAAAAAAAAAGCAGGTGGGGAGTGGGAAGACAAATAAGATCATAGAAGATCATATGTCTCCACACTGACCTTTCCTGGATTATCACAGAAACCTGACCAGTAGCTAAATGTTGAGAGACTAACAAATCATGCAGCAAAAAAAATAAATTTAGGAAAACAAGTCCAGATAAATATTCGAATAGGGGGCATCTTATTTGGGAAGGCCACTAAGAGATAATAATAGATGAGGCTCTGTCTTCTATTACTTCCTTAGTAAATATGTTGACTTCAAGGTCATGCCTTAAAACCATAACTTTATAAAATGAAATGAGTTCTAATTCTTCAGGTAATTCTACACACTTGATGCAATATCCATTAGTTCAACTCATTAAGTATTTCTTGTGTACCATCACCACTACCACCACCCTCATCACCAACACCCCCATCACCACTATCATCATCACCACCATCACTACAACTCCCAATGTCCTCATCACCCCCATCACCACTACTCTAATCGCCACCAACCTCATCACCATCATCACCACCACTACCACCACTACTATTATTCCTATTCATATTCCTTCTCCTCCTCCTATTTCTTCTTCTTCTATTAATATTCCTACTCTTATAACAACAATAACAACAACAACTACTACTACTACTACCACCACTACTATTCCACAACATTTATATTGGGCTTTGAGGTTTACAAAATGCTTTACAATTATTAATAATATAATTTTTAACAATTACATAGTGGTTTAAGGTTGGAAAGTTTGTAAAGTGTTATATTATCCGGGTTTTTTTTTTTTGTTTTTTTACAAAAATCTGTAAGATAAGTGCCATTATCATCCCATTTTATACATGAGGAAATGGAGGCTGAATGAGGTTAAGTGACTTGTTCAGAGTCATACATTTAGTAAGTGCTTGAGATTGAACCTTGGGCTACTGAGATCTTCCTGATCCCAAGTCCTTCACTCTATCCACTATGCCAACTAGCTGCCTTTAATGCGTACTAGGTCATAAAGATACCAAAACAAACATTTAAATATCTCCAATATTCAGAAAACTTAAGTAAGTTCCACTTTGATCATTCAAATAATTTCATCTCCCTAAACTTCAATTTCCAAAATAATAAAAATGGAGAACCAAATCAGATTATCTCTCAGATCCTTTCTAATTCTCGATCTCATATCTACTAGGGGCTGGGAGATAACATGAACACATATAAGTATATAATAATAAGTAAGATATAAATGCAAGGGCATATAGGGACAGGAGTGTTAACAATCTGGGAAAGTTTTGTGTGGAAGATAGCCCTTAGTTTGAACCTTACTGTGAACTAGGAATTCCAAGAAAGGGAGGAAAGGAGAGATAACATTTCAGGCATGGAGGAATATTAGCACAACAGGAGGCAAACTTGACTTAGAATGTGGGAACTGGAATGTGGAAGAACAATATGGAGAAAAGCTTGATGTGCATGACTTATTCTGCTTCCCTTGCCAGGTGCTAAGACAATCTACATTTATTCCTCATGGCTCTTGGATCTGCTAAGGCTACTAGTAGATCAGCCTTTTATAGCCTGACATGTGGCTTCACCTCTGCTCATGCACCATCCCAAATCCCATTTCCCATGTGCTAAAAGTATAGTAATGGGCCGAAAAATGATTGCAAAACCCCTCAATCCCATAGCTCTCGTTGTTTCCAGAGTTCTTCATGCCTGATGCATCCTGGTGCAGGAGAAAGAGCACTGAATCCAGAGCAAAGGAAGATGAGGGTTCAAAATATGACACTAGCACTTCCTATGCATGTAATACTGGACATACCAAAGAAACTCAATTGATGTTTCCTTCCAGCCATAAATTATACCGTGAGCTCCTCAAGGGCAGGAATTGTCTTTTGCCCCTTTTTATGTTTCCAGTGCTTATCAAAGTGCATAGCACATACATAGTAGATACTTAATATTTATTGATTGATGAAATCTTTGATCTTCTGTATCTGTAATAATTTGCTACATATACATTTAGAAAATTTCTTCCAACTAGTCAATATACTTTCTGGTCTGCAGAAGGTGTAAAACAATAGAATTCAACTTAGCATTCTCTAAGCACCTATCAATCTCCAACTCTATGATCTTACCAGATTAATACCAAAAATTTATTTGTGTGTTCTGTCAAAAACATTTCTAACAAAGAATCTATTGGTGAAGCAGTTAATAAAATTTACAAGTTGCTATGTGTTGCAAGATAAATATCACCTAATTTGTATAGTGGATCTTGTCCTCAAATCTGCGAACTTATGTCTATTTCTATATTTTTATCTCTATCTTATATTCTAATCAATATCCTTATCTTCATATGATCTATATTTACATCTATACTATATGGCTATATCAGTATTGATATGTGCAGTTTTCTGTAAATAATTCCTTTCTTTCTGCCTTTGACTGCCTTGGGGTATGAGATCAGTATTGAAATCTCTTTTCTTCAGTTTTTATGAAATACATGCTTGCCCAGATCTAAATTATTTTATACCAATAATGAAATCCATGAAAGAAAAATATAAAAAGGAAATGGCTTTCAAAATAAAAACCTAATTAACTTCAAGGCTTTGACCTATACATCTGCCCTAAGTGACAGATCTATTTTAATGTCTTACAAATATCTCAAAGAGTTTAGAACATAAGCAGCATTAGAAGAAAGGAAATGAGGCAAGGGGGAGGAGAAGGGAGCTAGGAAACAAGGAAGGAAGGAAGGAAAGAGGGAAAGAAGGAAGAAAGGAGTGAAAAAATGAAGGAAGCAAGGAAGGGAGGAAGGAAGGAAAAGAAGAAGAAAGGAAGGGACAGAAGAAGGAAGGGAGGGAAGGAAGAAGAAAGGAGAGGAGGGAGAAGGGGAGGGAAGGAGAAGGAAAGTGAAAGGAAGGAAGGAAGGAAGGAAGAAAAAATTAAAGAAAAGAAAGGAAAGAAAGAAGAAAAGAAGGGACAGGGAGGAAGGGAGGGAAGAAAATGAGGAAAGGATAAGGAAGGAAAGAACAGGGGAAGAAAATAGAGAGAGAAAGGAGATATGAAAAGGTTTCATAACATAGCTAGTCAAATGCTATCTTTATTTCATCATATTTATGACTTCTTATTAACATAGTAATATTGCATTATATTCTTTTATAACAGTTTGTTTAGCCATTCTTCTATTGATAGACAGTTATTTTGGCTCTAATTCTTCATAAATACAAAGTCCTATTATAAATATTTTTGCCAATATGGGGATTTATTTTTTTCACTAATCTCCTTGGAGCATATGACAGTACAGATTAGCTCAATTAAAAGGTATGAAAAGTTTAATAATTTTCTTTTCATAATTCCAAATTGCTTTCCAGAATGATTGGACCATTTTAGATCTCTAACAACTCAATATTAGCATGCCTGCCTTTCCACACCCTCTACAGAATTTATTATTTCCATATTTTATTATCTTTGCCAATTTTCTGTATCTGGGACAAAGCCAATGTGTCTTACAGTTGTTTTGATATTCATTTTTCTTATCATTAGTAATTTGGGACAGTCTTTCATATGATTATTCATAATTTCCAACTCCTCTTTTAAGACTCATCTGTTCATGTTCTTTGACTATTTTTCCAATGGGGAATTGTTTTTAGTTTAATGTATTAGTGTAATTACCTCTTTATCTGTGAAATTCATCATTTTTAGAGTTTTGTGATATGTTTCTTTTCCCTAATTGACTATTTCATTATGATTTTATTCCTCACTGCATTAATTTTGTTTGTGATAAAATTTGTCAATGTCACATAAGCATAATTACCTATCTTTTATGATGACTTTTACCATTTGTGTGATTAATTTTTCCACTATCTTTGGCTATCAGAAGTATCCATTTTGGTTTTGTTCTATGATTGATATCTTCACCATAATCATTATCATGATTTTATTAAGATTAAATATATATTTTGAACTTATTGAACACTAAGTTATTGAGTTCTGTTGTTTCTGATCATCCTCATCTAGTTTGTTCAAGTGATTTACCTTTCAATTTTTTAACCAGTACCCAATTATTTGATGATTACTCTTTTGTAGTAGTTTGAGATAATTATTTCCTCTGAGCTTCTAGAATTTTTATCTGTCCAAATTAATTTTGCTATATTTTTTCAAGCTGTATAAAATATCAAGGTATAGCATTGATTTCAGCAAATCAATCTAGGTAATATTTTTATTTTCATTATATTAACATGATCAACCTTATTCATTTAATCTCTTCCTAGTCCTCTTTGCTTCTGGTTAGACATGCCCTGTTCCTTCAAGTAATCATTATAAGGTATGTACTGAAGACCCTTCACCACCTTGATTGTTATCTCTGAAATGTCTTCAGTCTTTCAATGTTCTTATCCTGAGTCAACTAGAACTGAACACAATACTCCAGATGTGATCTGACTCATACAAAAATCAGAGGAATAATGATGTCATTTTAGGAACCTTCCTTTAATGCAACCTGAAGTCTTTTTTTAGGGTTTCTATTGCTGTGATTATTATTTCCTACATTACACTGCTAACTCACCTCGTAGTCAACTAAAATGCCCAGCTTTTTTTTCAGACAAACTACTATGTAACAATGCTTTAACCATATTTTATTGGCAAAGTTGATTCTTGAACTTAAATATAAGACTTTCTACTTATCCCTATTGATCTTCACCTCATTAGAGTCAACTTCATTATTTTAGCCTGGGGTAAGCAAACTATGGCATACAAAAGCAGGTGGTCAGACAGAATTTGGCTCCTCAGTTATAGTTTGCCAACTCCTGATTTATAAGGAGGAAGGGAAAGAAGAAAGACAGGGCTCAAACAGGGATATAGGAAAGTAAGAAGGAAGGAAGGAAGGAAGGAAGGAAGGAAGGAAGGAAGGAAGGAAGGAAGGAAGGAAGGAAGGAAGGAAGGAAGGAAGGAAGGAAGGAAGGAAAGAAGGAAAAGAGGGAGGGAGGGAGTTAAGGAGAGAGGGAGGAAGGAAGGGAAGGAAAGAAGGAAGAAGGGAAGGAAGGAAGCAGGGAGAGGAAGAAGAAAAAAGAAGAGAAGAAAAGAATAAAAAAAATTTTTAAAGGAAGTTCTATAAGAAGGGGCCTAAATGATTTTTAATTACTGCAGTTAAATTTCAATTTAGAATATTGACTTTAGTTGCTCTTAAACTGGAGAAAAATGATGATAAAATGAGTTTAAATGAATTTTAATAGTTTTTAACTGGAAAGGTGCTTTTACAAAGTATCTTAAAGAGAATTAAATAGCTGTTATATGTGGACTGCAAATAAAAAGTGGACTGTATTATAGACTTAATTTGGGAGCCAGGGTAGGACAATGAAAAGGTAGCATGGCAACCAAAATATCATAAAGTGAAGATCTGATTCCTTTATGTTTACCAAGACTTAATTAACTGAACAATAAATATAAAACAAGGTAAAAGAGCAGTTTTTTTCCCTAAATCTTCAAATCCACATTTTTTCAGGAAGGACTTTATTGTCTTCTAGACTATACATTTCTGGAAACCATGCAAAGACACTTAACTGCCCAAATGAATAGAACATTGTTTTCTTAGCCATCAAATAAACAGGACATGATAGGCAAGATGATGGAGTAGTTTTCCACAACCCTCAGCAACCCAAAAACCTCAGAAAAAGGAACTGTGGACTAGACATAATTTAACTAGACCTGAACCCACAACATATGAAGATAGAACTACAATAAGTATAAACCTCATGAAACAACATTGGTGAACATTTTAATTAGATGCCATTGAGCATACTCTTTACCCAATTCATTACCAATCTATTCACAGTAAATAAAAACAAACTTGCCCATATGTGATTCTATATGAGTCCATAGAGATCTCTGCTCATTTCTTCCATGACAATGACTCAAATGGAATTTTTTGGTGTCACACACACAAACATACACACACACACACACACACACACACACACACACTTCAACAAGATTATAAGAAATGTAAGAAATTGATTTCATCCAGTCACACAAAATAAAAGAAGAATAACTTCAGGTAATTCCTAAGGAAGACTCACACAACATGAAGAACAACATAGAGTCAAAGGATAGAAGGGAAAGCATTTCTGTGTCTATGGAAAAGGAGACTGAAAACTTAAGTCAAAAATAGAACCCCTGAATATGTAAGGGGTAGAACTACAACAGGATGACTCCACACCAAGGAAGCTTCCAATGTCTGTGCCATAGTAGAAGGGAGAGGAGCCAAAAGAGAAAAAAGGAAAATAAGAAGAAAACATGAAAAAACAGAAAGAAACCCTGGGGGGAAATCTAGTTCAACAGCAAACAAGACAATAGAGAGAATCACAAAGACAGGATTTTAAAATGTGTAAAACTTAAAAGAGAAGTCAAGGAACACTGATCAATTTATTACATTGTGAAAGAAAGTGAACCAAAATTACCTGCTAAGAAAAGAATCCTGCACACTCCTCAAACACCAGAATTCTTGAAATGTGAAATAAAAGTTAGAAAAGACTGCAATAAGAATAAAATTAAATTAGGAAGCAGAAGTCTCCTATGAGAATTCTGAAACACAAAGTACAGAGTAGGAAAAATGGAAAACACAGTAGAGAATTTCTTTAAAGAATTAGAGTCTCTTAGAAAAAGAAGAAAAGGGAAGACAAAAAAGGAAGAAAGAAGAAGAGGGAGAAAAAGAGGGACAGAGACAGAGAAACACAGAGAGACACAGAGAGAGAGAGCAAGGGAGAGATAAAATTTGTAAGTGAAGGAAAATTCACTTATAAGCAGTAAAAGCAAAGAAATAATATTGAAAGAATATGCCAATTCTATAAATACAAAGTGATTGTGAAGACAGCATGCAATAAAATAATTTTGGGATTACAGGTGTCCCAAAAAAAAAGAAAAAAATTTAAATGAATATTAAATACACAAAATGACACAAAACTGTCCAAAATTATTTAATATAAACAAAAGTATTTAAAATAGATCAATGGAATCTATAAGTCTTTGTAAAGAGAGGAAAATGCATGTTTTAAAATCCAAGGCATTGAGTAGTTAAATATCAAGTAAATTACATTTCATAATTTCAATATCAAACAAGTTTCATAAGCACACAGTAGGAAAAAATCCAAATATGAAGGAAAAAACTGAACAACTGGACCTAATCAACAATGAGAATAAATGTTCAACAAAAAAGAGGAATTTGAGATATTCCTTCAAAACAAAAAATCAGGAATGAGTAGATTTTTTTTATTTGGAATATCTGGTTGCAGGTAACAAACATTTTTTAAAGACTAGGTTTAGAGTTTCGCTCAGTTACAATATAGAACAGTTGCATTTCCAAGCCTAAAGCTCTGATTGAATATGAGTCCTAGCTTCTCCAGGCTTCCTGACAGGCTGGCTGATTGACTGTAACATCCTGCCTACAATCTTGAATCCAAATTTTCCATGGCTCAAACTTCCAGTCGCAATAATTGCCTGGTATCTGAAAGTGAGAAAGACAAATGAAACAGAATAATTACAACCCTCCCTTTTACCTTCCTGCCTACTTCTCGAAGCCAGGGTAAAAGAAGGAGTAAGGATGAAAAGAAACCCCTTTCCTTTGTAATGGTTCTATACATGGTTCCTACATGAACTGTGATCTTCATGTTCTGGATATAACAAGAAGACCAGGAAGAAAAAAGCATGAAGTATCCAAAGGGAAGCATCCAAACAATTAGTATATGATCTCACAACTTCACAACTGCCATCAGAATTCTTTTTTATTTCTGAAATACATTACCTCCTTATCTCAACTTTCTTGTTGTTGTTGTTTAAAACTTACCTCGTGTTGTATCTTTTACATGAAGCCTTTCTTAACTACCCCAGGACCTTCATATAATCACTTGTATTTATTCTAGCTATATTCCATATACACTTGTTGACTGATATCTCACCCTCCCATTCTTCCAGTGATAAATTCCTTCTGGATAAGAGATTATTTCATTTTTTTTTCATTACATCTTCAGAATCTAGCACAGTCCTTAGCCCATAGCAAATAATTCAAGAATGATTGATTGATTGTAACTGAATTATTCTTTTTGTTCCCTTCCTTTTAAAATCCATATTCAAGGGGTGGGTTTCTGGGTAGGATTAAGGAAGACATATACAATTATGTTTTAACGACAAAAGGAATTTATTTTTTAAATGAACCAAATAATGTTATCCATTATTTTTAAATAAGCAGTTTAAATAATTCCTTGAGGTTTCTCTCGTCACATAGTCCCAGATGGTAAAATATGCTCAGAAACATCATAACTGAAATTATTTAGCATTAAATTCAAAATATATCATAGCCTTTGTGAACCAAGAATTTTCTTTAGAAGGCCTATTTTGTACTCATTTACTCACAGTTTTCATGCTTCAATCAATCAACAACTCTTGAAAATCTACCGCATTATCCTTAACCCCCTTAAATTTTACCCTACCACCATCATTCTCAGTATATAACATGATGGGCTTTCCTAAGCTACCTTTTTTCTCTTATTTCTAATTTCAAAATCTTTGTATTGTCAAAATTGTACAAATCCTCTTTACTTTTACTATGTTCTTTGAGGCATACTTAACTCTTCTTCTAGTCAAAGAAATACTTTGTTATTATAACAACAAAGAATATGTTATAACAAAGTAACACCTCTAAGTGGGCTGCCTGTGCATACCCACATCTTCTAACCTGAGGTATATTAGTTCCCCTACCATATAACTGGGTGGAATATTTTTGATGGGCTGCTTCTTTAAAGTTAGTAACTGAGACCATTCTTGGATGCTTCATGCTTTTTTCTTCCTGGTCTTCTTGTTATATCCAGAACATCAAGATCACAGTTCATGTAGGAACCATGTATAGAACCATTACAAAGGAAAGGAGTTTCTTTTCCTGCTTACCCTTTCTTTTACCCTGGCTTCAAGAAGTAGGCAAGAAGGTAAAAGGGAGGGTTGTAATTATTCTGTTTCATTTGTCTTTCTCACTTTCAGATACCAGGCAATTACTGCGACTGGAAGTTTGAGCCATGAAAAATTTGGATTCAAGATTGTAGGCAGGATGTTGCAGTCAATCAGCCAGCCTGTCAGGAAGCCTGGAGAAGCTAGGACTCATGTTCAATCAGAGCTTTAGGCTTGGAAATGCAACTGTTCTATATTGTAACTGAGCAGAGCTCTAAACCTAGTCTTTTTTTACCTTCCATAGAATCCTAGGTGGTACAAAGGAGAGGAGAATTATTTCTCCCATATATTATGAAGTATTTATATATTTGCAATTTTTTTTCTTTTGAAGTAAATATTTCTTGTAAAAGCTGAACTGACTTTTGGTAATTATATGGAATCAGAGTGCAGAAGAACCCTTGCACTCAAAAAATATTATCATTGGGGGTTGGAGCAATTTACAAATAGCCTTGATATCTTCAAATCCCTTAAGAGTATTAAAGAATTCTGGGGAAGTAATGAAAATATAATCTACCTGGGCTTCTAGCAGGAAGGGTCATGGTAGTTAATGTCATATTACTGTCCATGATTTCACTCCTACTTATCTCCTCTAGGAGTAGGATCTCCTAGAGGAGATTACCAAACTGATCATTCTATTTTTTTCTATCTGTTTCAGTTTCTCCCTGGTAGCTCCCAGTCGTGTGTGTGTGTGTGTGTGTGTGTGTGTGTGTGTGTGTGCGATCTTTAAAAGAAAGAAAGAAAGGGGGGAAAAAAACACTTTATTGATATTGTATCAAGAAAGAAATAATGGTCAACACTATTGAATGTTTAAAAAATGAGGACTAAGAAATATTATATTTGGTAATTAAAAAGTAACATAACTTTAGAGAGAGCAATTTCAATTGAATCAATTGAATGATGAGGTCAGAAGCCAAAAATCAAGTTTGATTACTGAATGGAGAGAAAATGAAGGGAAAAAGTTTAAATAACTTTTTCTATGGGTTTGGTTGAAAAGAGGAAAAATGAAAGATGATAGCTTGGGGATTGTTGGGATTTAGAGGATTTGGGTATGTTTGGAACATGAAAAATTCCAGTCTACAGGAGATATTGAAGATTAAAAAAGAGGAAATGACAGAAAGATGAATCTTCTGGAGAAGATGGAAGGAACTGACAGCAAGGAGACACATAGAGATTTTGACCTTAGTAGAAAAGCTATATCATTACTACAAAGTAAAATGAAAGAGGAGAGAAAATTAGAAAATCAAAATATTTTGAGATTTAGAAATGGAAAGAAGAGGAAGTTCATGATCAGTTACCTCAATCTTATTGATAGAAGTTAACATTCTCAGCTGACAGGTTGGTGAGAAAGGAAAAGAGATTTGAGAATAAATTTATTTGGAACAGCCTTTGTGGAGAATGGAATAGAGAATTAATTAGACATGAATGAATGTCTATGAATAGACCAGTTAAAGTTGATAACATAACAATCCTACTAGGAAGTACTTTTCCTACTTCCCTAAAGGATGAGACATGTTTCTATATCAAAATAAATATATCTAATAGTCTCTCTTTGAGTCAAATCTGATGAAATTAAACTTCCTACAATACTCAAACCTCTCCCTTTTTTCTCTCAACTGTAATAGCTATTTTTTGACTCTTCATGTGATATAATTCACCCCCATTTTACCTTCCCTTTCCTTTTCTTCCAATACAATCCCTTTTCCATGCCTATTTTTTATATCATCACAATAAAGTCAAATTATACCTATACCTTCTAAGTATACCTCTAACAAAAATCTGGTTCTCAAAAGTTAAAAACACCTTCCCATACATGGATATAAACATTTAAACTTTTAAAAATACAGAATTTTTCTTTTCTTTTTACCTTTTTATACTACTTTTGAGTTCCATATTAGAAGATCAAATTTTCTGTTCAGCTCTGGTCTTTTCATCATAAATAAATGAAAATCCCCTATTTCCCTGAATGCCCATCTTTTTTCTTGAAATATAATGCTTAGTTTTGGTAAATAATTGATTCTTGACTGCAGTCCAAGTTCCCTTGCCCAGATCCTTAGATCTTTTAAGGTAGAAGCTGTTAATGTCTGGGTAATCCTGACTGTGACTCTTCAATTATTTGCATTTTTCTTTCTGTCTGCTTGCAGTATTTTTTCCTTGATCTGATAATTCTGAAATTTAACTACAATATTCCTTGGAATTTTCATTTTGGGGTCTCTTTCAGGAAGCAATTGATGGATTCTTTCAATGACTATCTTCTCGTTCTAGCACATCAAGGCAATTTTCCTTGATAATTTCTTGAAAGATGTTGTCTAGGGTCTTTTTTCATCATGATTTTTAGGTAGTCCATTAATGTTTAGATTGTCTTCCCTGGATCTATTTTCCATTTAAGTCATTTTTTCCAATGGAGGTATTTTACATTTTCTTTTAATTTTGAAGTTTGAAGTCTATAATAATAATCTTCATAATAACCATCTATGATCAAAGCTCTTTTTGGCTCATTTTTAAAGATTTAGGTCTGATTTTAGGGCCAAGGGGAGATTTTCCCAAGCCTTCTCTGCAGGCAACAGTGATTTCACAATGCAAAAATGCCAAGTCCTGCTTCTTACTTTGCGGTTCAAAGGCCCATCATTTGCTTTCTATAGTTGCAATGAAGGTCTCAAAGCTAGTCTGCTACTTTGCTAAATTTTCTCAGTACAAGGAGGTGTCTCCTCACTGGGTTTCCCTGCACTGCCTCTGCACTGGGCTACCTCTCCCTGCCTAATTGGAACAGAGTTTTTCTGAAGTTCTTCTAAAATTTCTCACACTCCAATTATTTGTGGGTTCTATCACTCCAGAATGTGTTTGGAGATTTGATCTGATATTGATTCTGAGAGAAACCAAGAAGAGCTCAGACAATGACTTGCTACTTTCTGCCATCTTGGCTCCATCCCCCAATAATTTCTATTCTCAATGAACTTACATTTTAACAATGGTGCAATAAATATCTGCATATGTATATGAATATAATTGCATTTCTAGAACAAATATAAAGTAGTTACATAGAAAATAATTTGGAAGGGAAAAACAATTAACCATTTTGAATTAGAATTAGAAAAGGTTTCATAATGCTTAAGCTGCATATTGAAAGAAGAGGTGGTGTCTACTTAAAGGTGAAATATATTCAAAGCTTGAGGAACAGTCAAAGCCATGGAGATGGGAAATGGATTATTATGTGTGATGAACAAAGACAAGTCCAATTTTGGCTGTATTACAAAATGAGAGAAAGTCATGTGGATGAAAATTAAGATGAAAAGGTAGGGTGGGAGCAGATGGTAAAAGGCTTTAAAGCCTAAATGAATAGTTCATATTTGATCCTTGAGGAAAAGGGGAGTCATTTAAGTTGATTGATTAATGGAATGGCATAGTTAAATCTGTGATTAAGGAAATCACTTTGGCAGTACCCATAGTATGAATTGGAGAGGGGAGAGGCCAATTACAAGGCGGTTGCAGTAATCTAAGTGAAATATGATTAAGGTAGTGGCTGTATAGGTGGAAGAAAAGGGTGAATTGTGGGAGAGCCATAAATGGCAAGATGTGGTAAATGACTGGATATATAAAGTATAAGGAAAAGTGGGAAGTCCAGGAAAATAAAGAAGCTCCTAAAGGAGGTGACAAGAAAGACTGTTGTGCCTTTATCATAAATGAGGATCATATTGCCATCAGATCAACTTGACATAGAAATATCTAATAATGTGTAAAGTATCTATTATATTACAGATTAGACTTGAAAGGTGGATTCAACATCGGGGGGATGAGGTTTAAAATCCTCCATATATATATATATGACTTTTGGCAAGTCAGAACATTTCTAAGCTTCAGTTGCCTCATCTATAATATGGGAATAATAGCTGAAACAACTATTAAATGTTCTTATCAACTTCAAATGAAAAAGTGTTTATAAAATGTTCAGCAATCTTGATTGCTCTGTAGAAATTTTAATTGTTGTTATTACTATTACCTTTAATTCAGGAAACTTCCATATTAGTACGGGTAAGTATTTTGTATCATAATATTAAAGCATTGCATAAAACATAGGTGCTAAATGATTGCCCAGGATAACATAGTAGATTCTGAACCCAGATCTTCTTGGTTTGGAGAGTGCATCTATGGCCACTCTTCCAAATTGTCTCTCATTCTACTATTATTGTACTATATTTAGTGGTCTCCAGTGTGGAAAAAGTGACTGCTTTATGTAATTGAATAAGAGTTTAGGGATGGAAAATCATCCTACAGACTCCCTGGAAGCATCTTCTGGACAGCTCCAGTAGCAAAGAGGACAATGGGGATGACATGCGCCTTATCCTTTCTCCATATGGCTTTGATTAATTCTTCCAAGGTTATATATTTTGAAAGCATTTTGTTCCATGTTGCTTGATGATTACAAGTATTAAGTATGGCAACATATGCAAAAAACATTGGTCTTAAATTTTTATGAATCAATGTTATGTCCAAGTTGTTGTGGGCTACAGTTTTGTCTATAATCATATGCCAGTTCCAGTTTACTTTATAAGTTATATTCTCCAGAATATTTTAGAGAGGGGGGACTCAGTATTTTAGAAATTGGATTTGTTTGTTGGTTCATAAAAAAGCATCTGGTGTATAATTCTAACCACCTGATCACATTTGCCTAGGTATCTAGTTGTCTGTGTTGTTACAAGATGTACAATGCAATGAAAATACAAAGTAGAACAAAGGAAAATCAGAAAGCTTAAAGTTAGGACAGACATAATGATTACCTTAAGTATGTATATTGAAATAGTAGCTTTTCAGCAGACTGAAAGATGCAGAACAATGTAAGAAACAAAATTGGCCCCAGTGCTTAACAATGGAGAATTAATAGGAAAGTACTTTAGCAGTTTTCTCTTAAAAGGAAGACTCATCCCACCTTTTTCAACAGAGGATATCATATATCTATGAACAAAAGATGAGAATATCAGTGATTCTTAAACATAAACAATTATGTATTTGTAGACTTTATAAACAGAAGCCTAAATTTATATCTCATATATAGTTTAGGTGTGTACATATATATTTATGTATACCTATAGATATGAAATATATATATGAGATAATTATGGGAAGAGGGTGTGAAGAAGGGAGAAAGAGAGAGAGAGAGAGAGAGAGAGAGAGAGAGAGAGAGAGAGAGAGAGAGAGTGTCAAAAAAAATGAATCCCAAAGTTCTAGGAATGTGAAGAGCCAATTGTAATTCATTTTTTTTTCCTTGATCAAACTGACCCAAAGCGCCATAACACTTGTGCTGCCTTTGCATATTGATTCAGTTGCATACTCATAGATTGATTATTCATGAGTGTGAATAAATAAAATGGATAAAATGGAAATGATCTTATGGCAAGTGCCTCTTCTGCTTCTGTTCTTTTATGCTAAGTTTTCTATAAACAATAAAACAGGTTGATAAAATACCTTTTTTGTAGTTGAACAAAAATTATTGGAATATAAACTTATTCTCCATAGACTTATTGAAAACTTTCTTGGTAAAAATTGTTTTAGTCACATTTGATTCTCCATGACCCCATTTAACTTTTTATTTATTTTATGATTTTGTTTTGGGGTTGGGTATTTTTTTCTTACAAAGATACTGAAATGGTTCATCATTTTACTGCCGGTTTCATTTTATTTTACATATGAGGAAACTGAAGCAAACAGGGATAAGTGTCTTGTCCCCATTCACATAGACAGTAAATGTCTGAGGCCAGATTTTAACTCAGTAAAGTGAGTCATCTCAACTCCAGGCCCAGTACTCTATCACTGTACCATCGAGCTGCCCCCTTACAATAATAACAACTTCATCTTCCATGAGCGTATTGAAAACTTCTCAGTTAAATGGAATTAGTAGCTGATAATACAACAAAGAATATAGCACCAACATAGATTTCTACCTGATTTTGACCTATTCTCTTATGTTTTAATTTTGAAAGTTCTGCATTTTATGTAGCTCATGGATTATGACTATTTGAGATTGTAGCATATATTTTAAAATTTGTTATTGTCTTTATCTATAAGAAATCCTAGGCAACAATGTACTTCATGACAATGGTCCAGTTCTAGTACAATGTTTGAAACCTCTGGGATATTTTGAGGTAAAGAATTAGGGCTCTGGAAACCCATGATGTCATTATAAACTTTTGATGTATACCTCTGGTTATCAGGTCATGTACTGCTAAATATCTGGTAGGTGTTAAATTTTTACAACATGCAGTGATGTTGTACTGATTGATTCCTTGTATCATACACATTGATTTATAAGTCAAGATAACCTATGTAATTGCTGGTGATATATTCCTTGTATTGAATTTTCATGACAAATTATTCCATATATACACTGTTCTCCCACCTTTCTCCTTCTCTCTCTCTCTCTCTCTCTCTCTCTCTCTTTCTCTCTCTCTCTCTCTCTCTCTCTCTCTCTCTCTCTCTCTCTCTCTTTCCTCTCTCTTGCTCTCGTTCTCTCTCATATACACAGACACATAAACACAAACACATGCACACACAAAAATTTTTTTGAGACTTCCTTTTTGACAGGTCATTGGCCTAGTTCATTTGGATGTTCTCTTTGAAGAACTTTACTTTCATTCATACAATGTATAAGTAAAGCATTTTTGGTTACATTTGATAATTGCAATAGTCAATACCTATTAACTATCTTTATTGTTGTTTGATGAATCAGGTCTACTTGATCCCAAGTCTTCCTTTGGTTAGAATGTAAATGTGTTTGTGTATGTATATATGTAGAAATCATAAGCTCACATCACTGATATCTTCCCAAAGAGATTTACAATATAGTTCAAATCTTTAAAAATATATTTTTCAAATTTCATTTATAAACATTCCTATGTTTTAAAGACTTTGCATTAAGAATCATACAAATAATTTTCTCATCTCATATTTTATTCCATTAAAATTAAATATGTAATTATGAATTTATAGCAATATATAAATATTTAAAAGACAATAATACTAATGTAACATATACAGATATTTATGTATAAAATCTCTTACCTTTTCCAGATATATAACTTGCAAAGATTGTGTTCATCATAAACATATTAAAAGAAATAGCCAGACACAATGGAGATACTATAAGCTTTTTGAATCAGAAAGATCTGGCTGAATTAAAATATTACCTCTGATGCATTCTGAATCTGACCTTGGACAACAAGTTACTTAAACTCTCAGTGATCTAGTAATTGTTTAAGATTGTAATTTCCAGAAGTTGCCTAACTTCATCATTGAAAGTTTCCTCAATGGGAATACAATTTCTTTAACAGAAAATTGAGTTTATTTCTACCAATTTCTTTCATGAAAACAAAATGTCATAAATAATTGTAAAAACTAATTTTATTTCTTTTATAAATCATCCATAACCAAAGCAAAAACTATTCAGATTCAATGTTTCTTTCAACTTAAGATCAAAACAGAGAGTGATAGCCACACCTTGTGTGGGGATCAATGCCAGGAATACCATACCTATTACACAAGAAAAGATACTAACTCTCCAAAGATATAAAAAACAAAAAATCCATATAAAAGTCCAGAATACAAATAAATAAAGTTAGAAAAGGAATCCTAACATCAGAAGAAAAGATGAACCAAATATCTGAAAAAATAAGTGTCTCTTAGTAAATCTTATGAGATTACAGATAATTCATGATAAAAAATAGAATTATGTGGATTTATCAGAACTCAGGGAATATAAAAAAACCTCTAGGACAGTTCAAAAAGAAACAGAATTCATAAAAGTAGAAATTATAAATGAATTTAGGATAAAAAAAATAGAGCTCTAGAAGGATTCAGAATTGAAAGATCCAATTAGCATCACTAAGGATAATTTAGAGATTAATAGTTTTAGAAAACAAAAATTCTGAAGAATTTTTGAAGAAAATCTGGTAGAAAGGAATCCAAAGCTTCTTTAAATATAAATGTGCAAAGATAAAATAAGGATCAGAAATGTTCCAAGATATCTTAAATAAATACTGTACATCAAGAAATAATAAGAGGACTTAGAGTGGAGTCACGATTATGGAGATAAGCCAGGAAGTTGTCTGAACTCCATCCAGTTTCTCTCAGAAACAATGCTAAACTTAGTCACTAAATGAATTCTGGAGTGTCAGAATACACACACACACACACACACACACACACACACACACACGACAGAGTGAAATAATTTTCCAGTCTAAGATAACTAAGAAGGACTTCAGAAAAAGTCAAAGCTGCTCAGCTCAGGTAGTATCCAGGCAAGCCAACAAGAAGCTTAATGCTACAATATAGATCAACAACAAAGGCCACTGCAGTTCCACCTCAACAGAAGAGAGGCATAGCAAGCAATCTGTGAGGTTTCCAACCCCAGCCCAGAAGGCACACTGTCAGACCTGGAACCCAAGGCACAATAAGCACAACTAGGCTGGGCTTCTGGAACACACTCAGCAAGTTTCCAACCCCAAGAGAGTCAAGGTGCAGAAAACCATTGACTAGGTACCTTAACTACAATCCGAACAGCCTGGCACAGTTTCCCCTCTACTGCAGGAGCAGAGTTCAACTTTTTTAAATGAGCAAAAGAAAACAGATAAAAACGAGTCCTGACCAAAGAAAATGAGAGGGAGGATCAAAATAGAAACTCAGAAACGTACAAAAGTGTCAAAATATCTACTTGTGAAGCCTCAAAGGGGAATATGAATGGTCTCAAACCTAAAGATTTTTCTTGAAAGAGCTCAAAAAGAATTTAAAAAGAAAAAAAAAAGAAAAGTAGGAGAAAAATTAGAAAAAGAAATGAGAGTTATGCAACAGAATTATGAAAAGAAAATCAACAGCTTTGAAATGGAAACATATAAATAGACTGAAGAAAACAACTTCTTTAAAAAAAAAATAGAATTATCCAAAAGGGAGGAGGGGAAGCAAATTCATTGAAGAAAACAATTCCTTTAACAGCAGAATTGGCCAAATGGAAAAAGAAAGACAATATCTAACTAAAGAAAAGAATTTCTTAAAAATTTAAATTGGACAAATGGAAGCTAATGACTCTATGAAATACAAAAATCACTCAAACAAAATCAAAAGAAAAATAGAAAAATATGTTAAATGCCTTATGGGAAAGACAACTGACCTGGAAAACACATCCCATAGAGATAAGTTAAGAATTATAGAACTTTTTGAAAAGCATGATCAAAAAAATTTTTAATAACCTAGAGAGTATCTTCAAGGAATTATAAGGGAAAATGGCCTTGATATCCTAAAACCAGAAAGTAAAATAGTCATTGAAAGAATACAAAAATCACCTTTTGAAAGAGATCCCAAAATAAAAACTCCAAGGAATATTGTAGGCAAATTCCAAAATTATCAGTTCAAGGAAAAATTCTTGAAGCAGCCAGAAAGAAACAATTCAGCTATCAAGTAGTCACAGACAGAAACACATAGGATTTAGCAGCTTCTTAGGGCTTGGAATATAATATTCCAGAAGGCAAAAGAGTTTGGATTACAACCAAGAACCATAAAAACCCTCACAGTCAAGTGCAGAAAAGCAGAAATATTAAATGCATCCTTTTCCAGATCATGATGCAGTAAAAATTACACATAATAAAGGGTCATAGAAAGATAAGTGAAGAAGTAATTAAAAACTAAAAATCTAACCCTAAATAATGAATGGCTCAAACAACATATCATCAGAAACAATAATTTCATCCAAGAAAATGACAATAATGAGACAACATCCTTCAAGTTATTGGGATGCAACCAAAGCAGTTCTTGGGGTGAAATTCACATCTCTAAATGCTTACATGAATAAAATAAAGAGCAGAAAAATAAATTGGACATGAAATTTCAAAAGCCAGGAAAAGGAACAAATTAAAAACCCCTAATTAAATACTCAATTAGAAATTCTGAAAACCAAAGAAGACATGAATAAGGAAAGCAAGAAAATTATTAAATTAAAAAAGCTAAGGGATGGTTTTATGAAAAAAAAGTAAAATAGATCAATATTTAGTTAATTTAATTTAAAAAAGAAAGAAGAACACCAAATAAACAGTATTAAAAGTGAAAAAATGAAATCACTACCAACAAAGAGAAAATAAAAGCCATTAATAGGAGCTGCTTTCCCTAATTATATGCCATTAAATCTGACAATCTAGGTAAAGTGGATGAAAATTGAAAAAAATATATAAATTGCCCAGATTAACAGAAGAAAAAATAAAATACTTAACCCCATGGGGGGGAGGGGGAATTGAACAATTAAAAAAAGAAAGAAATTGAACAATTAACTCCCTAAGAAACAAATCTCCAGGATCAGATGAATTTACAAATGAAATCTACCAAAGATTTGGGGAAAAAAACAATCAATTACAAAATAAACTATTTGAAGAATAGGTGAAAAAGGAATTCCACCAAATTACTTTTATGACACAATTATGGTGCTAATATATAAACCAGGAAGAGCCAAGATAGAGAAAGAAAATTATACACCAATTTCCTTAGTGAATGTTGATGCAAAAATACTAAATAAAATATTAGCAAAGAAATCACAGCAATTTATCATCAAGATAATACACTATAACCAGATGATATTTATCCCAGGAATGCAGGGTCATTAGCATAATTGATCATATCAATAACAGCCTACAAAAATTATAATTATCTCAATAAATACAGAAAAAGTTTTTAGCAAAGTGCAATACCCATATTTATTGAAATATATAGGAAAAAATGGATCTTTCCTTAAGATGATAAATAATACCTATCTAAAACCATAAGCAAGCATTATGTATAATGAGGACAAAGTATAAACCTTTCAAATGATATCAGTGGTGAGAAAAGGATGCCCATTTTCACTACTTTTATATTTTTTATTGTAGCAGATATTTTATATTGTACCAGAAAAGTTACCTTTAGAATAAGGGAAAAAAAAGAAATCAAAGGAATTAGATTAAGCAATTAGGAAATAAGCCTGTCATGGTTTACAGATGACATTATGGTATGCTTAGAGAAACCTAGAAAATCAACAAAAAGACTACTTGAAATAATTGGCAATTTTAGCAGTTTAGAATATAAAATAAACCTATATAAATCATGAGCATTTCTATACATTGCCAGCAAAACTCAGCAAGAAAACATACAATGATAAAATCCTATTTAAAATAATTGAAGACAATACAAAATGTTTGGGAGTCTGCTTGCCAGTAAAAATCCAGGAAATATATGAATGCAAATTACAAAACACTTTTCACACAAATAAAGTCACATCTGAGCAATTGGAAAAATATCATTGCTTGTGGGTTGGCTGAGCTACTATAAAAATCATAATTCTATCTAAATTAATTTATGTATTCACTGCAATACCGATCAAGTTACCAAAAATTATTTTATAGAGCTAGAAAAATAATAACAAAATTTATTGGGAAGAGCAAAGTTCAAAAATATCAATAGAATTAATGAAAAAAATTGCAAACGAAAATGGCCTACCCATATCACACCTAAAATTATATTATAAAGCAGCAATCATCAAAATTTTTGGTACTAACTAAGTAATGAATGGTAGTTCAGTGGAATAGATTAGATACATAAAATATAGTAATAAATGATTATAATAATCTATTGTTGAAAAAATTAAAGCTTTCTATAGTCATGTGGAAATATATTCTAAATCACTATTGTTTAGAGAAATGAAAATTAAAACAATTCTAACACCTACCACATTGTCTAAAATAACAGAAAATGAAAATGAAAAATGTTGAAGGGAATATAGGAAAATTGGGAGACTAATACATTGTTGATTGAATTGTGAACTGATCCAAGCATTCTGGAAAGCAATTTGGAATTCCACCCAAAGGCAAATAAAAAGATATATACCCTTTGTCCAGCAATAGCACAACTAAGTCTGTATCCCACAGAGATCATAAAAGGGGAAAGGACACAGGTATATAAAATATTTATATAAGCACTTTTTTGATGGCAAAAAATTGGGAATTGAGTTAAGGCCTATTTATTGGATAAATGGCTAAACAAGATATGATATATGAAAGTAATAGAATACATTGTTTTATAAGAAATGATGAGCAGATATTAGAAAAATCAAGAAAAACTTACATGAACTGAAGCTGAGTGAAAAAACCAGAATTTTGTATACAATAATCACATTGCGCAATGATCAACTATTAGTAACTTAATTCTTCTCAGCAATAAAATGATCTAAGACAATTCCAAAAGACTCAAGATGAAAATACTATTCACATACAGAAAAAGAATTATGGAGTCTGAATGCAGAACAAAATATACTATTTTCACTTTTTTTTTCTTCTTTTTGTGGCTTTTCCTTTTTTCTGTTTCTTTCTTCCATAACATGATTAATGTAAAAATATGTTTAATCTGATTGTACATGTACAAGTATATAACTTATATTAGATTACTTGCCATCCTGGGGAGGGTGGATAAAATGGAGGGAGAGAGAGAGAAATTTTAAATTTAAAACTTGTTTTTAGAAATGAATATTGATGAGTTGATGTCCATCAATTGGGGAATGGCTGAATAAGTTATGGAATATATATGTAATGAACCATTATTGTTCTTCTAGAAACAATCAGTAGATTAATTTCAGGAAGGCCTAGAGAAACTTATGTGATGCTAAGTGAACTGAGTAGAATGAAAAGAATATTAAACACAGCTACAAGAAGATTGTGTGATGATCAATTGTGATGGATGTGGCTCTTTTTTTGTTTTTTAATTGTTTTATTTTTCTGCTTATACAAGTATATTAACTTTTTAAATACTTATTTCTTTTGGGAAAGAAAAATCAGAACAAAAAGGAATATAAATATAAAAAATATAAATATACATCTGTCAGTGTAATCTCTGGAAGCCTTCATTAAATAAAACAACCCTTGTGAAGATTGAGTCAATATATCCAGAGTCAATAATCTTGCTACCTGGTCATAAAAAGTCACTATGGTAACAGGGGAGTTCAAGACACAGATTCAGAAGAAGACAATGACTTGAAAACATCTGTAAAAAAGCCAAACCCAACAAGTATTCCTAAAAGAGTTAACGGAAGTTATCAAGAAGAGATTTTAAAAATAGTTTTAAAATCAAATAAAAAAGGCAGAGCCAAGATGGCAGAATAAAGCTAGGAATTTCCCAACTTCTTTCCCAAACTGCTTGAAATTCCTTTAAGTTGACACTCTAAACAAATTTTAGAGCATCAGAACCCCCCCCCAAAAAAAAACAACAACAACAAGGTAGACATTTTACAACCCTTCAAAGGCAATTTAGAAGCTCAGCAAAAAAGGTGGGAGTCCAATGTACAGTGTTAGCCCCAGCCTCAACCCCAATCATGGCACAGTCTGACTTCTGAATCAGTGGCAGTACTGGTGGCTTCCAGACCTCTCAGCTCAGAGACTGCAACATGAGCTAGAAAGTCAACAGAAAAGGTATGTGGAACCAGAATGTGAATCCAGTTGCAATCCTAGCACAGGTCAGCCCTGGTTCCAGCTCTGACCCAGACCCAAGCATCAGTGAGGAGGGACATCTGAATGAGCAGCAGTGTTAGAAACTTCTGGACTTTCCAATCCAGAGGCATCAAGGAGGACTGGGAAGGTTAGTAGACAGGATATGTGTTAAGTCCATGCTAGTTCTCTGGGGGCCTCAGGGTCAGCCAAAATTGGGATAAGTAGAAGTCCTTGGTTTTTAGGAGGAGAAGTGAAAAAAGCCAGCAAACTGCCACAGGCTCACCAAAGAGTATCCTCAATTCTTGAGTCCAAAGTCATCAACTTCTCTCCTCCTCATCACTCTCTTGTCCCTCTCTCACCCCACCCTCAAATCCTTGTCTAAGATTATCTTAACACCATTCAGTAAGCACCAAACAGTGAGTAATTAGCCTTAAGTGCTTGGTTGTCTGATTCAAGCATACCTTTTTCAGAGTTTCAGCCCTTTACAGATATGTGCCAACTGGGTGGGAGTCTGGTGTGCAGTCACAGTTGAGCCTGGGAGCCCAAGCCCCTGCCCAGCACACTAGATCTTACAGCTACATTGGGACAGGGAAACACCTAACAAGGCAGAAAAGAGTGCTTGAGTTAGAGTCTTAGAACAAAGTCCCTGAAGCTTAGGACAATGCACTTTCCATCCTGGAAACTAAGCCCTGCTTTTAACAAAGTATTAAAAGTAGAGTAATAGGCTAGGGAAATGAGTAGAAAACAAGTTTCTGACCATTGAAAGTTATTATTGGTGACAAAGAAGATCAAAACACACATTCAGAAGATGATAACATAGTCTACGCTACTACATCCAAAACCTCCAAGAAAAGTAAGAATTGGGCTCAAGCCAGGAAGAGTTCAAAGGGGACTTTGAAAATCAAGTAAAAGAGAGAAGACAAAAATTAGGGAAAGAATTGAGAGAGGTGCAAAAAGGAAATACAAAAAGCTAATGAGGAGAAGAATGCCTTAAAAAGCAAAGATGGCCAACTGGGAAAGGAGGTACAAAAACTTACTGAAGGAAATAATTGAGAGAGAGAGAGAGAGAGAGAGAGAGAGAGAGAGAGAGAGAGAAAGAAAATTGAGCAAATGGAAGCTAATGACTTTAAAAGAAATCAAGATACAATAAAGCAAAAACACAAAAAGGAAAATATATATATATATATATATATATATATATATATATATATATGAAATATTTCATTGGAAAAGCAACTGACCTGGGAAATAGATCTAGGAAAAGTAATTTAAAAATTGTTGTTCTACTCAAAAATCATGATAAAAAAAGAGCTTGGACATCATTTTTCAAGAAATTATTAAGGAAAACTGTCCTGATGTTCTAGAACCAGAGGATAAAATAGAAATTGAAAGAACTGACTGATCACATCCTGAAAGAGATCCAAAATAAAAACTCCTAGGAATATTATAGCCAAATTCTGGAACTCCCAGATCAAGGAGAAAATATTGCAAGCATCCAGAAAGAAAAGTTGAAGTATAGTGGAGCCACAGTCAGGATAGCACAAGATCTAACAGCTTCCACACCAAAGAACTGGAGAGCTTGGAATGTGATATTGCAGAGAGCAATGGAGGTAGGATCGCAACCAAGAATCACCTACCCAGCAAAAGTGAGTATAATCTTTCAGAGGAAAAGTTGGCTATTCAATGAAACAGATGATGTTCAAGCATTCATGGTGAAAAGACTAGAACTGAATGGAAAATCTGATTTTCAAATATGTAATTCTGCAGAAGCATAAGGAGGTGATCACTAAAGTGATATCATAAGAGACTTAATAAGGTTTATCTGTATACATTCCTACATTGGAGGATAATACTTGTAATTCATTAGAATATTCTCATTATTATGGCAGTTAAAAGAGTATCTATAAATAGAGAGGACAAGATGAGTTTAATATGAAGGGATAATATCTTTTTTTTTTAATGATGAAATTAAAGAGTGAGAGAGGACTGTATTGGAGAAAGGGAAAAGGAGAAATAGAATTGTGTAAATCATCTGTCATAAAAAAGAGACATGAAAAACTTTTACAGTGTAGGGTAAGAGTAGAAGAATATGAGTGAGTAAAACTTCATAATCATTTCAAATAGGAAATAACATACATACTCAATATGGGTAAAGAAATCTATCTTACCCTGCAAGAAAATAGGAAGGAATTGGAATACAGAAAGGGGGGAATGGTAAAGGAGAAGACATGTTTGGGGAGGGAGTGATCAGTAACAATACACTTTTGAAGAGGGACGTGGTGAAATGAGAGAGAGAAATACAATTGGCAATAGTAATTGCTAAAAAAAAAAAAAGCATTTTCAAAGCAAGTTTCTCTAATAGAATATTATTGTATTCTGGGAAACGATGGGCAGGAGGCTCTCAGGAAAAGAAAAACTGGAAAATCTGCCATGAAAAGTGAAATACATTGTACACAAAATAATAGCAATGATCTGGGTTGACTAGCTGTAAATTACTTTGTTACTCAGTAGAGCAATAATCCACATCTATTCTGAAGGATGAAAAATCCTTATGATTGAAAAATCACTATGATTATGATGAAAAATCCATTCTTTATCCAGATAAATGAATCTGAATAAAGATTGAGTCATTCTCTATTGCTCTCTCTATCTCTCTCTCTTTATTTTTAATTTCACTTTTCTTGAGGGTTTTTATTCTCATTAGGATGGGAGATCTATCTTTTCTTTCACAAGCTGATTTTATAGAAATGTTTTATATAACTTCACATATGATTTCTTAATTGTAGATGGAGATAAGGGAGAGAACCTAGAACTCAAAAATCTTAAAAGCAAATAAAAAATGTTTTGAATATAACTGGGGAAATATTAAATAAATAAAATTAGAAAAATTAAAATGAGATCAGTAGAGGAAAACTCTACCGAAATGAGAATTATGAAAGAAAATTAACCACTTTCAAGACAAAAAATTTTAAAGAAAATAACTATTTAAAAATTCATCAAGTGATAAAAAGAGGCAAGAATACAATAACTTAAAGATCAGAATTAATTAAGGTAGATTCTAATGACATCAAGAAGTAGTAAGCCAAATTCCTAAGAATGAAAAACAACTAACATGGAAAATATATTGAGGAGAGTTAACTTAAAATCACTGAATTACTTAAAAGACATGTTTTTTTTTAATTCCTCAACATCAAAAATCAAGCAATAACAACTGAAAACTATCCCTATATATTAGAGTCATAGAGCAAAGTAGAAACTAATAAAATCCCTTGCATTTCTGGTCCTAAAAGAAATCCAAAAATAAAAATTCATTGGAATATTATAACCAAAATTGCTTCCAGGTCAATGGGAAAATACTATATGCTGCCAAAAAAAAAAAAAAAACCTCATTCTGATATTATGTGATATTACATAATATTTAAAAGCTGCCATGTTAAAGGAACAAGGGTCTTGGATTATTAAAACCAAGAACAACCTGCCAACAACAAAAAAAAAAATCAGTATTTTTCTATAAAAGAAAAGTTGCATTTAAGGAAATAGAGAATTTCCTGGCATTTCAATTAAAACAAAACTGAGTTGAATAGACAATTTATCATTAAACTCCAAAATCAAGAGAAGCATAAAATTTTAAACATAAGTGAGATATCTTTGGGGCTTTAATAAGGTTAAATTGTTTATTTTGAAAAATTAACATATGTAACCTCTAAAAATATTATCATCATTAGGGAAAGTTCTTAGAGCCCCAGGAAGATCCTCTATAAATATGTACAAAAAGACTTGGGAAAGAATTTTATAATAAGAATTGTGAGGAATCATGGTGTAGAGGTAGAACCCTAGTTCCGACATAAAATTACTTGGATTCAAATCCCATTTCAGATGTTTCCTATTGATGGCAAGTCTTTTAACCTCTAATGGCTTCAGCTTCTTCATCTGCAAAATGATGGAGTTGTACCAGAAGGCAGATGAGGAATATTTTTGCTCTAGTTCTATGATTTTTTGATCCTATGAAATAAAGGGATCGAAATATATGGTGGAAGGTCCCATATTAATATAGTACAAATAAGAATATAAACCCATAAGAAGAATTGTCAAAAGAATGTTTTTTAAAAGAAACCAACTGTTTTTAGGGATTTGAATATCATATGACTTTTCTGATGGAGATTGTAACTTAAAGACAATGTTGAAATGCAGATCTATGTCACATTTTGAAATGCATTGGGCTGCCAAAGTGATATATTTAGAAAGAACAGCATTTAGCAAAAGCCCTGGAATAAAGTAGTTATTTATCTATATTTACTAAATTTAATTAAGTTGTATTAATTTAACAAGAAGCCATGCCTCCATTTTTATGGAGGATTGAAACTCCTGGTGAATTTTGGAATTCATTTGCCCACAAAATAGTATAACAAAATTTCAAAATTGAATCGTTACTTGTATATATATCCTCTCTATAAACATATCTAATAAGCCATCCAAGAATTTCCTAAATATTTAAAGTGAGTGGAAACCATCTATCCCTAGGTGAAATAAATGAAAGAAAAATTTCTTATTGTGCTTATTTTCATTATGTCCTAAGCACTGTAGTACTAAACACTGAAGGATGAAAATACAAGTAAGTATTGTACTCCTTGTCCTGAAGTACTTCACACTCTAAAAGAGAAAGATTACACAAAAATAGGTGCAGAGGTTAAAGGATGTCATAGGAATTGTTAGTAGAGTTGTAGACCAATTTATACCATATGTTTTCCAAGAATGATACTAGCAATTTGATCATAGTCCCCAGAGCTAGATATGGAAAGACAGTAAATGTTGATACATGACATGGAATTGTATAAAGATGTTTAGAAAGAAGTAACAGCATGGTGAATCTAGATCAGTTTAGTCATAATCAATGCTACTCATCAAAAATTTGGGGAACCAGGGCAGAAGTCGTGGGCAGAAGCAGAGGTAACCCATTCTTCTCTTGAATAGCTCTAATTGTTAAACAACATTTTCATGTATCAGAGGCATAGAGATTTGCCTCTGAAATCAGCTTATATTTTCTAATTCTGTTCAATAGTTAAATACAACAAATCAAATTCTTGTTATCTTTGACATCTTTTCAAATATTTGAAGACTATTATCATGTACTTGCTAATTCTTCTTTCCATCATGCTAAATATTTACCATTCCTTCAATTCATATTCATATAACATGATCTCAAGCTTACTTCTCATTCCAATTGCTTTCCTTTTTCCAATGTCTATGACATCAATGTTCTTCCTAAAATAATACAGGCAAAACTTAACATAATACACCAGCTATGGTCTGATCAGGAAGGGGTGTGCATTGGGTCTATTATATCTCTAGTCAGAGAAACCATGTTCCTTTTATGGACCCTGAAGTTGCCTTAGGTTTTTTTTTTTTTTTTTTGGCTGCCATTTCATATTATTGATTCATATTGAGTTCAAGTTCACTAAAAAATTATATACATAGATGGATATATAGATAGACACATAGATAGATAGATGATTGATAGATAGATAGATAGATGATAAGAGTTGAAATATATGTGTTTATTTTTTTCTGAATTATTATATAGCCATATTTCTCTCATCTTAGATTTGTGGAAATGATCCTTGAATAGGTAAATGGTTCCATGGAAGTCCTGAAAGTTTATCCTTATTAAATTCCATTTGTATTAAATTCAGCTCAACGTTTTGGCCTGTCAAATATTGAATCCTTACTTTCTTATACATATGTTATCAATCCCAGTAAGCACTATATAATCCAAAAATTTGATAAGCATGCCATGTGACTTGTCCAGCATAAAATTATCCAAATATAGGCATCATTTTTCATCTATTTGCTTACTGCCTAATTTAATTGGGGCTCCTTTTTCTGACTCTTTAATGCAAAGGTCCTCAAATTTTTTAAATAGGGGGCCAGTTCACTGTCCCTCAGACTGTTGGAAGGCCAGACTATAGTAAAAACAAAACTTTGTTTTGTGGGCCTTTAAATAAAGAAACTTCATAGCCCTGGGTGAGGGGGATAACCATCCTCAGCTGCTGCATCTGGCCCGCGGGCCGTAGTTTGAGAACCCCTGCAAATATATACTGCATCATTCACCATTTTCTGGAGTTTAATTTTGGTGATATCAACATGGAATATGTCACAACTTCTTATTGATATAAATAGTCTTAAATTATTACTGATTTTCATAACAATATTTCAACTTCTGCTTTTCATAAATATGTGGATAGGAAGCATAGTCTAATAAAAAGAGTAATGGACTGTTTGTAAAGAAGGCAAATGATTGTAGTCAACCTAATAGCTAGCTATTGCAGCTATGGGTAAATAACTGAACTTCTCAGAGCCATATTGTCCTCTCTTCTCAAATAGGGATGAGAGTTTTTGTGGTCTCATCTTCACAGGCTGAAATTGTGAGTCTGAAATGAAAAAAATGTATGTTTATGTCTTTTCACATCAGTCAGTAGTGTTTTAATTGTCATCACATTTCCTCATTTAAAATATGTAACTAAAGAATTCTGTTCATGTGTGCCTTTTGCTGTTGTTTTATCTTTGTCTATTTTCCTCACTTTTCATCTTTAGCATTAAACTGATGTGCTAATTTAATGTGTCGATTCATTCTTCAATCATGAATTCCTTAAGGGTAGATATGGTATCTTATTTTTATATATGACTCAATAAGCCCTTTCCAAAACTTGATTTAAATTTGTTGAATGAATGATTTTGAGACAAATGGCATAGACTTATACACAAGCTTATACTATTGAATTATCACATTAGAATGGAAAATTATTCCTGTAATATCATTTGTAGACACTTGCAAGCAAGACTTATATGAATATTTGCTTTGTAATGACCTCAGTACTTCTATATCTAAATTGATTTATAAGAATAAAAACAGATGATAAAGAAGAAAGTAAAGAAAATATTTACCATGTTTATTTTTTAATCTTTTTGTTGTTGTTTCATAACAAGTCTTCAATAAAAGTCCAAGGAATATTCCCCAAGAAGGAGGCAGACATTTATCTATATCATTGTGAGCTATTGCCATTCTTTTTCAGTAATCCAGAAGCAAAAAAAAAAAAAATCTCTTTTTTCTTGATGCATTCTGTTGTTGTTTTCATTGATTTGGGCCAGAGTTGTCATAGAAACAGTGATATTTGTCTCCATTTTTGACATATTTGTAGTTTCCATTACAGAATTTCTTTTTTGCTGCCACTATTTTTCATGGAGAGGCCAGAGTAAGGATTTGCAAATGATCTGTCTCCAATAACATAGCTTCCTGACAAAGGGCTAAAAAGAAGCTCTTTAGGCATAAGACCATGAAGATCAGGCAAATGCCAAAGTCTAGGTTTTGCTTGTTGTTGAGTTTTTTTTTTCTTTATTTAAGCATTGACATTTTAAAATGAATTTTCAAATCTAACCAGAATAATAGATTCCCAAAAGTTATGTTGACTAGATTGAGCAAGGATCATTTTGTTGGTTAAAGAGCAGAATGTCCTCTGTTCAAAACTAACTTGTCTCTTAAAAAGATAAAATGCTTTTGTCCTGACACATTAATGGAACAGAATTTTGAGCATAAAGGTTATGACATCTCCAGTACTGAGTGGGAAGTAACCCAACTGATCTAGAGTCTAGTAAGCAGGGATCTCAACACATCTAAAAAATAACTTTTTCCCCTAAAACTCACATTCCTTCTAAACTTCCCTATAATTTTGAAGAGCGCCATCTTCCCAGTCACCGAAGCTTGCAAACTTGGAGTTATTCTTGACTTCTCACTCACATTGCCCTCCACAGACATTTACAATATGTTGTTAAATCTTATCATTTCTACCTTCAAAGTACATCTTAGAAAGCACTTCCTCTTCTTTCAATTCATGCAATTACTACCCTGTTGCAGGCTCACATTGCTTCCCACTAGGATTATTTTAATAGCATTCTGGTTGATTCCTCTATCTCAAGTCTCTCTCCTTTCCAGTCCATTCATCCATCCATCAAAAAAGCAAACAAGCAATACTTATTAAACACCTGCTATGTTCCAGACACTATGCTAAGTGTTGAATTCAACCCCTACTCAGCAACATAATGATCTGATATGATTGACCTTCCTGAAGCATAAGAAGTATGTGTAAAATCTTCTTAAAATCCTCCTGACCACTGCTTTTGCTATATCCCACAGTAAATGAGCAGAACCAAGAGAACATTGCATACAGTAAAAGCATAATTGTTACTTTAAGAAAGATTTGGAGGAAATAAGTTATTTTGACTACATAAATGCCCAAAGTAGCTCTAAAGGATATGTGAAGAAAGATGTTATTGGCATCCATAGTGATATATTTAGAATAATTTACACACACACACACACACACACACACACACACACACACACACACACATTTATTTGTATCTAATGACAGACATCTCTGAGGTGGTATTGGGAAATGGAAAAAATTTACATGATAATTTTGTTGTATATTTGAATGGAATAGCATGTTGTATATAATAGATTAATCATCTCATATGCAATTTTTTTTATTATACTGTATTATAGAACTGTTTGTTTTATTCCATAAATTAAAAATAAAATAAAGCCTTCACAACCTGGATCTTTCCTACGCTTCTAGTCTTCTTATAATTTACTCACTACTTCATACTCTATGATGTACCAAGACTGATCTATTTGCTGTTATTCCTTGCATGTGACACTATTTCCTAGCTCTGTGCCTTTTCAGTTGCTGTTTGCCATATGTGGAATCTTCTCTCTCCAAGCCTCTGCGACTGCTTTCCCAGATTCCTTCAAGCCTCAGTTTCAATGCCGCCTTTTAAAGGAGGCTTTTTCTAACTAGCTCCATGTTCACTGTCCATGGCTACAGCCTTAATCTTTGAGATGACCTTCCATATAACTGTTTTTATCTTATTTTCCCATTAGATTCTGAGCTCGTTGAGGTCAGGAATGGTATTTTCATCTTTCTTTGTACTTATAATGCTTAGGACAAATGTTTGGCACGTGATAAGTGCTTATTAAATGATTGTTGATGGACTGAACTAGAAATCTGGCCAAAAAATATGTATGTCTTGATTAGAATAAAAGTAGTATGTGGAGGTAAAAAATATATATCTTTTAAAAATTCTTTTTCCTTCTTCTCTCCCTTTCTCATTTAGCAAAGAAACATTTCTATTCTACTCTCTTTTTGGATCTTCTTTCCTTTGGTTCTTCCAGGTTTCGCAAAATAGTATTCAGAATACAATTAATTAATAATCTATATTCATCTTCTTTTTGAAAAAAAAGTTTGTGTATTTCATTTCTGAATACTAAGGATAATGTTACAGATCCATAGAAGTCATTTTAATGGATTTCTGTGTTTGCACTTAGTTGGAAATTTTCCCAGTCCTCTGTGTGTTTGTTAACTTTGAGTCATGCTGCCCCTTGCTGGAAAGAAAAAAAATCCATAAGTGGAAAGAGTCTTGGTCTTTACAAAAACCTGGGCAATGTCCTTAGTGAATGGAAGTAGAGAGAACAAGGTGGTTCAATGGGTAGAGGACTGGTCTTGGATTCAGGAAGATCTAAGTTCAATTGGGGCACATTTGCTAGCTGTGTGACCCTGGTAAGTTATGATACTGTTTCCTCATCTGTTCAAAGTGCATCATAATTGCACCTATTTCCCAGGGTTGTTCTGAGGAATAAATGAGATGATATTTGCAAAGCATGTTGGAGACATTAAAGTTCTCTGTAATTTCTAGATATTATTATAATTGTTGGTGAGTCGTATCTCTTAAATATTTTGCCAATAGGGAGTATTTATTTTCAGCCAATTCCCTTCATTTTAGGCTTAATGATCCTGAATTATAATTTGGAAAGAAAAGGGAAAGTCACATATTTGTTGCTATTTTGGGACTAATATTTAATGGCTGAGAGGTCATATCAAGTCACAACCAGAGAGCTGAATTTGATTTGAAAATGTTTAATACATATTGATGGTGTGTGACTATAAGCCAATCATTGAATCTCTCATTGCTACAGACCACTCTTTAAAAATACAAGTAACATATGAATTGCTCATAGGGGATAGAGAGTAGTGACTAAAGAACTTTCACACTATCAATTAACACCACCAGTGAAATTGTAGGTACAATTAAAAATATAATCATGTTTTATTAGTACATATTACAACCTGCTATTTCTCATAATTTCAAAAACTGTAAAAGTAACATTACCTAAATCATTGTTTTCATCATTGTACTTTATTTAAATATGGTCAATTTCCATACCAAAAAAAAAAAAAAAAGGATATTTTGATCAAATAAAAACGAATAAAAACTCAACTTATTTAAATTGCACCGAATACATTAACATAGAAAAATGTAAGTTCATCCACGGACAGTCTTATTAAAAATAATTGGATCACAGACATAGTGGTTATGGCTAACTTCATCCACAGTGTAACATTTTAAGAACAGATTCCCTGAGGTCAGGTTTACTATGAGATTAAAAAAGTTGATTAAAAGAGACACAAAGCCCATGAATCCATAAAGAGAAGAGGAGGTAGCCATCCACTCCCCAACTGTCTACGTCCACTTTGTCAATGGTGCTGGATAGCTATCACTGAGGGTCACTGCAGCAACCTCAATACTGTGGGAAGAAATCAGTTTTCCAAAGTTGCCAACTTCCTTGTAATTTTAGTCTGGATATCAAAGCAGGCCAATAACAAGCAGAAGTAATATAATTAGGGAAAATTCATTCCACTGCAATGTTTTCTGAAGACTTAACTGTTAGATAAATGTGCATGGAGTTGACCGTTCTATCTTGGTCATCTGTCATCCTTACGGTGAAGTATTTTCCAGTAAGGCAAAGCTAAACAAAACCAAACAAAAAGAAAAAGAAGAAGAAGAAAGATGGGGGAGAAAACAAGTTACAATGGTTTCCATTGAAAATCTGTTATTTTAAGCTCTATATTTTTACAAGCTTTTGTAAGGAGTGACAGTTCTAGTAAAGATACAAGTTATCGAAAAGACTTCTTTGTATGCTACTGCCATCTAGTGGGTGAATGATTCAGGAGTTTATTACCCAAAAATAACAATCCAAATTCCCAAGGACTCACATTACTTTGAATTCAATGAATATACGCACTTAGTAATGTTTGCCCAGCCTTTATAAGTTCCCTGAATTGAACTAATATATCCTATTTATTGAAAGTATCATACTTGTTATTTTTATTATACATATTTTGTTTGAAAACTATTTGAAAACTACTTCTGCCTCCTGCCATGAGCTACCAAAAATAAAGAAAAAGAAGTGAAGAATAATTTTCATGGCACTATATGTTAGACCTGGAAGGACTATCACAGATCATGTAGTACAATCTCCAAATTTTAAAGTAAAGGAGAGTGACAGATTTGGGATTTAAATCCAGATTCTTTTTTCCATATCAATCTTCCAAGTGATCACCATGGGGTTTTTTATTTTTCATTGCTTTTAATTTAATTGGTCTGTGGTTTTTCAAAACATTTAATACTCACCAACTCAAGAAGCCAGAGTTTAATAAACCAGAGGACATAAAATATTTGAGAAAACTAACTATTAACCAAAAACTTCTAAAAAAAAAAAAAAAAACTAAAGTTTGGCCAAAAAAATGATTTACACCAATATCTTACACTATTTGATACAATTTTTAAGCTATATATTTTTGTATATAGCTTATTGTATCAAATAGCACATATATGTATATATGACAACCTGAATATAAAAAGACATACCATTAAAAATTAAAAGAGCATGAGATGAAGTCTTTCAAGAATGCTAAGGAGAATATTCTTAAGCAAATAAGAGTCAGAGAAATGGTTCTGATAATGAAATTGAAAAGCTTTTGCACAAACTAAATCATTTCAGGAAGCTAGTCCTTTCATTCTACCCTAATTGACTCTGTTTCATTTCCCACAAAAGCTATTTTAAATCTTCTCTTCCCTTGTTAAATCCCCCACACTTTCTCCCCATCCCACCCATAGGCCCTTTCCCTTGACTTTAGAGACAAAATTAAGGCCCATCATTGTGCTCTTCATTAAGGCCTGCTTTCTCCTTTTCATTTCAAAATTTCTATATATCATTCATCACTCTTTAATCCTTTCCCCAAGTTTCTGATAAAGCCCAAAATCTCTGTCTTTCTAAAACCATCCTTTCTCTTACATTTACACGAGATTTCATCTCATCCTGTTTTCTTCAATAAATTAGAATATTGTTCATCAACCCGTCTTTTCAATCTTCAACTTTTCCCAATCAAATAATTGTTCTCTTCCTGCTTTTAAAAATGTCCATCTTCTTCATTCTTTTATAAAAAAAAAAATAAAGAACTTACACTTTCTTATCATCTCAATCTATGGTCCTATATCATTCTCCCTTTCTCAGTAAAAATCCTTGAAAAGGTATTCTATATCTGCTGCCTCTACCTTCTTTTTTCATTTCTCAATTCTTTGCAATCTGACTTCTGATCTCATTATCTAACTGAAATTGCTCTCTAAAAATTAGTAATGATCTCTTAGTTATCAAATCTGATGATTTTTTTCCTCAACTCTAATCTTCTTAACCTGTCTGTGCATCTGACACTATTGATCATTCTCTTTTCTGTGGGTCTGCATGATACTGCTCTCTTTTTGCCTTCCATGTGTCAGATTGTCAGGTAATATGGTAGGGAGAGCACTAGGAATTTAGCCTCTCAAAAACTAATACCAATCTATCTTCCCATCCTTATTGTATACCTCCTTAGACCCATTCTGACAAATGGACTTTTATTCTTCACATAGCATATTTCCATGACCCATATTCAGGCCTTTGGAGTAGAATTCCTTCATGTATGCAATGTAGCTTTTCCTTACCTCTGTTTCATTGAGTTCCTTTGTTCCTTTAACATATAGTGGAGATACTATTTTCATCAATTTCATCATGAAGTTTTTCCTAAGATGACCAACTTCTAGTGTACTTCCTCCCCACTTCATCTTATATTTAATTACTATCTACCTACCTATCTAATCTATCTCTTGACCTACATATGTATATGTATGTATGTATTGCATGTATTATATATTAGATATGTTTATTAAGCACCTACTATGTGCCAAGTACTGTGTGGTGCTGGAGATGCAATTAATAAAAAGAAGGGCAATCCTTGTCCTCAAGGAGCTTACAATCTAAAAGGGAAGATAATACACAAAAGGAATCAAAAAGTAGGGGCAAGACAGTTTGAGAAGGGGTAATGAGACAAGAGGAACTACCTGCAGCAGGAACAGCTTTTTCTGTGGAGGTAAAACAAGGAAGAGCAACAGATACAAACTGAAATGACGTGAAAGTCAGTTTCCTCCTTCTATAAAGAAAGCATTGGGAAGAGTTTGGTATTCTATCCTCCATCTCTTCAATCACCAGAGAAAAGAGGCTGAGGAAGGTGGTATTAATCAAGGCTCGAGTTAGCTGTATGATAGTAAATTTAGAAGTGATAATTTTACCCTGTGAAGAGAATCTTGTTAACATTGGCTGAAATTAGGAAGCAGGAGATGCAAAATAAGATATCTATATCTATCTATGCAATTATAGGTATACAACATAGTCACACACATACAACTAAGTATGCATTAATTTTATATTTATTTTGCATTAATTTTCTTTTTGTTTCTTGACTGTCCCTATAAAATATAAGCTAATTAGAAATATTGTTTCACTTTTAAAAAACACGTGTAACTCTAGCATCTAGCAGTGTCTGATATATAGTAGACTTTCTCTCTTTCTCTCTCTCTCTTTTTCTCTCTTTCTCTCTGTGTGAATGTGTGTGTATATATATATATATATATATATATATATATATGTATATGTATATTTATGCATATTGTTTCTGGTAAAAGTCTGATATCTAGTATATTTAATATATTATGAAGAGCTTGAAATTCCAAACAAAGCATCCCTGATTTGGAACTCAAGAAGCATGTTGTCAAAAAATTGAGTCAAGGTTATATGGCTATCTAAACCTTGACATAAAGAGCAGGAGGTCTGAAGAGAATTTTTAAGCAGTCTAAATCTGAATAATGGAAATATATTTAAGGCCAAATGTCTTTCCTAAATGGATAGTCAGAAGACAAAAGTTTCTCAAAAGGAAAACTGAAAACTATTAACAAGGATGTCATACAGCAATTGATCATACATGTTTACCAACCAGTTCTCAGCAAATAACAAAAATAATAATAATAATTCAGGACTTCCTTTTAAGTATAATGTACATTATTAACATTGTGTCCATCACTTAAATCCAAACAATCAATAAAACAACAAATCAAACTCTGATTTGTAGTTTTTGCCCATTTTCAAGGTTTAAATGCTTATATTAAAATTTAACAATTGACTCAGGAAGCCTATTCAAGCTGGCATGCCCCTGCATATGAGATATTGCTTTAAATCACTAATAACCTAAGAAATTACAAATCAAAATAATTCCAAAAATTCATCTTTTAGAGAGTATTAGGGGCAAGATTGACCCCAACACCTTGTTTTGTTTTAATGTTGAGAGGAAATGAGGCATTCACAAGTCATTAGTAAACAAAAGGCGGTTCACTTAGCCCTAACAAAAAAACATGTACAACAAGGATTCTGTGTCAGGTAACTTCTCTTGAGCAGTGCCACCAATATCACTCTCACTTCTCCCCCCACCTACCCTTAATCCTTTTACTCAATGAAGAAATTTGTCTGATCAGCAAAGAAGAATATGGTGACTCAAGTCATCTTTGGAACTCCATCAAGCCAGAAGAATCCCCCTGATATGAGTAATTTTTTTTACTATGATTCCCTTAGCCATTCTATACTTTGACTGTAGCTCACAGCAACACCAAACTTCCCATTTCTAGATCTGTGATTATCCCTTGTACTTGATATGCTCTTTGACCTTTCTCTCTTAAAATTTCCAGCAATCTTCTAAGATTCAGCTTAAAGACCAAGTTTGGGAAAGGCCTATCCCAGCCCTCCAGCTTTTAGACCCTTCCTTTTACCTTTAACTTCCATGTACACTGTATGTTGTATGTGCTTATTTCTTATTAAGTTGCCTCCTTTATTAAAAATAATAATAATAATAGTAATTTCCTTGACAACAGGGACTGTCTTCATTTTTCTATGTATATAGAATAATTCCATAATACTTGACACCTTATAAACCTTTATCAAGTGATTATTGATTAAACAAATCATATATTTGCTTGTTGAGGTTCTGAACTATTCTGTCATCTTTGTTACATCATATTGCTTCCTAGTAGTTAAAAATCCTTAGAAAGTGGTATTAATCTATATTTTATTCATTCTTTTAACATTTCTCTTTCGTACTTTCATATCTCTTCCCCATTTCTTATTATTTCTTGATATTTGTTATTGATACATCATTTCCCTTTTGTTCCAATGATGTTTGCCAGGTAGTGTACTCTATTCTAGTAGTATAGACTATTCTTGATAAAAATATTCATGAGACTAGGGAATAAGGTTTTGCTGGCATCCAGAAAGTCTCTCTTTAAAACAAGAAAAAGAATGCTAAACTATTTTTTCTGCTTTTTATGCTTAATGCCTCTCCATCTCTATGGAGTATTTATTACATGCAAGTATGCACTGGCAGCTCTGTATACTTCTGTTCCACTTATAAATCATGCGATATCTTTAAGGATGCCAAGCTTGCTTGTCCTTTTTCTATCATATTTTTCTCTGTCATTTTATGTTTTCTTTTCAAGCCCAAGAGAGCAGTGTCAGGCAGGGGAATGACCCCTGGATTTAGAGTCACATGACCTGGGTTCAGCTGCGGTGTACTTCCACAAAAAGGGCCAAGCTAAATCACCCATAAATGCAAAACTCATTTTGGATGGACCAGTATTCAGATATGATCTAGACTGCTTAAAATTTCTCTGCAGGCCTCCTGCCCTTTACCTCAAGGTTTGGATACCCATATAACCTTGGCTCAATTTTTTGACATCATGCTTCTTGAGTTCCAAGTCAGGGATGCTTTGTTTGGCATTTCAAGCTCTTCATAATGTGGCTTTTTTCCTGCTTTCCCCAGTCGACTTACACTTTACCGAACTCCATTCACTCTGAGATCCATTAAGGCTGGCCTATGCATTTACCTTCCCTGTGCTGTTGTCCTGGCAAGCTCAACTAAAATGTTCACTTCTCACTTTTGCCTCTTAAAAGTCTGTTTCCTATAAGATTAGCCCACATGCCAATCACTCAATACTTATAGAATATACCTACTATGTGCTAGGTGCTGGAATACCAAAAGAGGCAAAAAAAAGAAAGTCCTTACTTTCAAATTGCTTACAACCTAATGGAAAAGACAGCATGAAAAACAACACAAATAATCAATATATATGAGGCAAGCTATATACAGGATAAAGAGGAAATAAATAACTGGGGGAAAGTACTGGAATTAAAAAAAGTTAGGAAAGTCTTCATGCAGGAGGAAGGATTTTAGTCAGGACCTCGAGGACATCAGTGAAAACAATAGAGTGGAGAAGGAAAGCATTCCAGAGATGAAGGATAGCCAGAAAGAATGCTGAAGCTACAGTTTTTCTCAGTCCCCCTGGCTACCATTCTCTTTTCTATAGTCACATATTTACCTTGGGTATATTATTTATTTATCTGTTAAATTTCCAATTAGAATGTAAGTAACCTCAGGTTAGAGACTGTTTTTGCCCTTCTCTGAATCCCCTTCCCCCACTTAGATAGAGTTTACCATACAGAGAGCTTCTTATTTTCATTCCATGTCAGAGGTAGTAATACTTTTCCATTGTTTTCACCCATTATACTACAATATTCCCTTTCTCTAAACTATGGTTCCTAGTTATCTGTATAATAGGAACTTCCAGTTGACTTTTTCTATTCACCTAACTTCATCTCCCAACACTACAAGGAAACTTTCCATTCAGTAGCTCTATAGTCCAAGTAATAAGAGTGTTGAGGTCTAGATTTGGGATACCTAAATGAAATTAGGGCTTAGTTAAGGTCTAGTGCAGGTTTGGGGTACAAGGAGTCAAGCAAAGCTCCCCTGCAACCCCCTTGGATTCAGCACAAGGATATGGTGGTAAATGGGGTCTAGTAGCAGTGCGAGTCCCCAATAAAAGCATTTATTGGCCCAAGAGCTAGACTGATAAAAGAGGCTTATTACTGGGTTTGGAAGTAAGGAGATAGGTGAAGATAGAGCTAAGAAAGGCACTGGACAGAGGGTCCAGTGGACAGAGGGTCCTCACATGGCTAGCATGTTTGGAATCTCTGGAAAAAGGGGGTCCCAGTGTCTCCCTTTTATAATGGGAGATTTAGCTCGAGGGGCTTTTGGGTATAGCTCCAAAGTTGGCTCAGATCCGGGTGGGGCTGCGACAGGTCAGATCTTCTATTGGAATTCAAAGGGACCAGGATTTGTGAGTTAAAGGGTAAATTTACATTATTAACTAGGAGAGGGTGGGAATCTAGAAAGGAATCTTTCCCACATGAAGAGGAAATTTAAGTTAAGACTGTTCCATTGTTACACCAGTATCTGATAAATTTTGAGTACTTTTCCTCTCAAAACCTTAACTTTCTCAACTCTGAAGTGGGACTGACACTTATTTTAAAGAATTATCATGTGCTAAGTGAAAAAAGCAGAACCATGAGTTCATTATACACTATAACAACAAGATTATACAATGATCAATTCTAATGGGCACCGTTCTCTTCAACAATGAGATGATTCAGGCCAGTTCCAATGGTCTTGTGATGAAGAGAGCCATCTGCACCCAGAGAAAGGACTGTGGGAACCGAGTATGGATCACAACATAGAATTTTCTCTCTTTTTGCTATTGTTTGCTTGCATCTTGTTTTCTTTCTCATTTTTTTCTTTTTTTAATCTGATTTTCATTGTGCAGCATGATGTCTGTGGAAATAAATATAGAAGGATTTCACATGTTTAACATAAATTGGATTATTTGCTGTCTAGGGGAGGGGGGGGGAAAGGAAGGAAAAAGTTAGAATGCAAGATTTTGTCAGGGTGATGTAGAAAATTATCCATGTATATGTTTTGAAAATTAAAAGCTTTAATTAAAAAAGGATTATCATGAAGATCAAATGAGATAATGAATGAAAAGGTACCTGATAATTAAAAGTGCTATAGAGACTAGTTAATGGAGATGACTATGAATTCATTTTAAATAGTATTTTAGTTTTTCAAATACATGCAAAGATAGTTTTCAAAATTCACTTTTGCAAGACCTTATGTTCTAAATTTTCTCCCTCTTCTCCCTTTCCAAAGCAGCAAGCAATGCAATATAAATTAAACTTGCAATTCTTCTAAACATATTTCCATATTCATCATGCTGCATAAGAAAAATCACATCACACAAACAAAAAACACAAGAAAGAAAAAAACAAGCAAGCAAGCAAATAAACAACAGCAAAAGATGAAAATACTATCCTTTGATCCACAGTCTTGATAGTCCTCTCTCTAGATGTGGATGGCATTTTCCATCACAAATCTATTAGAACTGCCTTGAATCATCTCATTGTTGAAAAGAGCCAAGTACATCATACTCAATGATCATATAATTCTCTTGTTACTGTGGACAATGTTCTCTTGGTTTTGCTTACTTCTCTCAGTATCATGTAAATCTTTCCCGATTTTCTGAAATTAACCTATTCATCATTTTTATTGAACAATCAAATTCCATTACATTTGTGTACAATACTTTATTTAGCAATTCCCTATGCTCTATGATGGGCATCTATTCAATTTCCAGTTCCTTGTCACTACAAAAAATACTGCTACAAACATTTTGCATATGTACATTCTTTTCCTTCTTTTATGATCTCTTTGGCATACAGACTCAGTAGACACACTGCTGGATCAAAGGATACGCAGTTTGATAGCCCTTTAGGCATAGTTACAAATTTCTCTTCAGAATGGTTGGTTCCTTTCACAATTCCACCAATATATTAGTGCCTCAGTTTTCCCACATCCCCTCTCACATTTATCATTATTTTTTCCTGGGTGATTATGAATTCTGAAATAACATTTGAAACTTGTAATCTTCCAGTGCATGCTTCTTCTACAGTAATTATCCAGCATGTTATTTTTAATAATAGCAAGTTGCCTATTCATATTGTCTTTTAGTTTACCAAGCTTTCTACAGATATATTTCTTAGAGGTATGAGGTAGGGAAGGCAGATGTTCTCATCACTTTTACAGATGATAAAAATATCCATTTATAGCCAGGAGGTATTTAGGAGTGTACCTGCTCCACCCTCCCTCATTTCACATGAGAAAACTTAAATTCCAAGTAGTTAAAGGATCTGTATGAGGCTTCACAAGTAGAGCTTGAGTTTAGGAACTCAGGTTCAGAAAAACCAATGTTTTGTCTAAGATCATGTAATTTAAAAGTGGAGAACTGAATATGCAATTCATGAAAACTCATTAATACTATTATTATCAAAACAATAACAGCCAAGTTCTCGTTTGTTTTGTATTGTTTCATTTTTTGTATTTTGGTTTTTTTTTTAATTGCTCTTGAAAATAATCCTTCCATCTTCTCCTTAGGCAATGGAATTGTATAATCATGATCTTTATTTTCTTGTGAGCCATGGCTACACAGCATAATACAAAAGCAATTCCCCTAATAATGGTAATACTTTGAATCTGAATGAGACTTTATGCATTTCATAGAGATTTCATGTATATCATCTCATTTGATCCGTTCAATTTCTACTAATACAATTTTCCAGCACCCTACTGTACTGCACAAATGGTATTGGGCTTACTAGAATTATTCTGCTGAAATATGAATTATCACAAGTCTGAAAAACTGAAGGGATTTGGTCATGGGCTCACAATTCCCTGTGGATGTCTGTCATTCAAATGCTAGCTTAGCTAACTACTAACTATAGATAACTATTAGCTACATATATAACTATAACTAACTGTTAGCTAACTACAACTATGAGAGTTGATCATTATTCAGATGGTTATAGGGCAAGGATTCTAACCATCAACCTAGTCAGAGAAGGAATGTCGTTATATGCTAGTAGAAAAAGGATCCACACCAACTTAATCACAGATGATGGCCAGTCATCCTGACTTTTGTCCTATCACTGGACTTGATGAATCTGGAGGAGAGAATGAAGCTAGTGATGTTGTACATCTCTGCCTCACCTAAATCCAATTCACAAGCAAATCAAGATATCATGCTGACATTGATCTTCTTTGAGAATTAAGAATGAACAACACCCTTAGATAATAAGGCTGAAATCCTGACATGAATCGTTAGAGGTCATTACAAAGATCATTAAACAAGAATGAGGAAACCAAGTGAGTTCATTTAAAAATACTTCACTTTTAAGATATTTTTAATTTGTGAGGGGTTTTTTCCCTAAGAGGGGTGGCAGTCTTGGGGGAAGGTCTGCAGACAACACTGTATGTATTCTTTATTGAGATTTCTTTGATGACCTAAAAGTGTAATATTCCACTTAACAGTCAAGCATGCCCTCCTTCTTGCTGAAAAGTAATAGTCCACTTTGAAAGTAGAGATTTATACCACAGAGTCTTCATTTAAACCTTATGTAAAGAAATAAAATCTTTATGTCCGCACATTCTTGAGCTCCTAGCTTCATGCCTTTATAGTGTGTTACATTTCCCAGTTTTCCAATATTTAATGATTTACAACCTCTTCTCCAGATTCAGGTAGTAAAAGGTTAGAAAGCTGAAAGGCTAAATCTGACAGAGGACTGCAAAAATGTATGTTAATTAGAAGGAGCCCAGGATCAAAATCACTACCCTGTCCAGTTCCATCAGGAAGGTCTTCACCAAAACTATTCTGAGAAAATGAGTCATCTGATCTTTTACACCAAAAGTGAATTATATGGGATTTTTGCATGCTCAGAAATAATATGAAAACATGGCTGTTTGATGATAAGCCAAAAATTCCTCTCTTACTATCCAGTAAATTCCTCATTTGCATGAAGGAAAATCAAAGTGAGAAAAGCTTGGACAAATCTTCAATTTTGGAAGATAGTAGAAAAGCATAAATGGAAAAAGAAATATATTAACCGGGACTCTTTGATTTACAATCATAGGCTTAAGAGATGGAAGTTATTTTAGAGATCATCTGGTCTAACATTTTATAGAGGAGACTAAGATACATAAAATTACCCCAATGTCAATTAATAAGAATTTATTAAGCACTTGATCCATACAAGGCATTTTTCACTGAAGAGCAGAGAGGATGTAAACTGTTTCTCTAAGAACAAATTCAAAATCCTTTCCCTTGTCCACTAGCCTACTCTTTAGATAACAGTTTTGATGGAACAGTTTTGAATAGAAAGTTGTTCCAAGTAAATGAGTTAATGGTTAAACAGATTATCAAGCCAAGGAATTTTCACAATGCCAGATTTTAGATTGAAGGTTTGAATAAATGGTGGTAAAAAAAAAAAAAATAGGCATTTTTGCCTGAAGAATTTAACTTAAAGGAAATTAATCAAATGCATCTGAGGGTGATAAACAATGATTAGTGGAACAATGGTTGCTATGTCAATTCAGATTTGACACCAAGGAGAGAAACTTCCAAATAATTTTAGTTATTGAAGTATGGAATGATACATCAGGAGTTAATAGGTGGTCCTTCATTAATGATCTTCAAGAAGAGGATGGATGTCCACTGCTTAAGTATCCTGTAGTAAGGTACCCTTTGGAGATTCAATTGAATTAAATGATTGCTGAAATCCCTTATAACTGGAAAGAACAGGGAATAGATCACCAGAATTGGAGTCAGAAAGACTTGAGTTTAAGTGCCTCAGATAGTTACTAGCTTTGTGAAACTTGGCAAAATTGTTTAGCCATCTTTCCTTACCTGTTATCACTAGGATCAAATGATATATTTATCTTACACTTCTCAAAGCATAAAACTGTATAATGTGATTAACTAGCTATTCTGAGATTTGAAGAACACTGACTCTTCCATTGTATGAATATTCTCTGATTGCTGTGCTAATTTTACAACCTTTTTCCCCTGTAAGCACAAGTACTACTTCTCTTTAATCTAAAAGTATAACTATATTTTCCTTTTGTCCAATCCATTCCTACCAGACTTATGAACTGGAACTCATAGTTCAAGATATGTAAGAATCTCTCTAATCTATTTCATCTAACAAGAGAGGATATGGAAACCCAGAAAGTGAAGGTTCACACAGATAAGTGATAGAGACTGAATTTGAACACCAATTTTGATTCAGATTCAGTGATCTTTCTACTAGAAAGAAAAGCTACATCACATAGAATATTATAGAGAATTATATAGAATATAAAATAACTTTTTTTTTCAATCTTAGACATGACAGCATTTATTTATTCTACTCCAAATTAACGAGATTTATATGGCACTTAACAAATTTAAAAGTTACAAATATTCTATAAAAAGAAAATAAGAGTGCAAGCTTCATCAGCTCATATATATTATAAAATTATAAAAATTGAAATTATATAGGGAAGATTTGCATGGTCCTTGGACAAGGATGACATACAAATACATAAAAAATAAAATTACCTACAATATGGTAAATTAGTCACTTTCTAAAACTCTTTCTACAATTCCGACTACTCTAATAAGCTATATGCCAGATATACAATAAGTAAAGCAAAATGCTAAGATGAGATCCCCTCCACACAGAGTTCACAATCCTTATGAAATATCTCTAGATATTTTAATTTTTAGAATGTTTCAACTTCACTCTAACCAAAACTAAATTTTTAAACTTATCCTTAAGGCCTGTCTAGGAATTTAAATTTCTGTAATAAGTCTAACCAAAAACCTTCTTATCCTCCCATCCCTAAACAAGTGTCAGAAATTGTTTATTCTCAGTCAAGTAAAGAAAAAGAGACAAGAGTAAAGATGATGCAAGCAGGATTCTAGTGTGGGGTGACTATGATGAGCCTGAAGAAAAGGGGACAAAACATAACTGAGATTACTTCTGTTTCCCTACTTTTTTGTGTGTCAGAACATAACTAGGGATAGCATATATTCTATTTCCTGAGGAGGGTGAAGTAGCTCTGAACCCCAGCCTCAGGAATTTGTTTACCAGAAAAGCAAGAAGGTCCAATAATAAAAGAGTGACTAAATTTTTTTTTCAAAATGGACAATATTAAAAAAAATTATTGATGAAAATCCAACCTGCAATTGGAAAAATCAACAAATAATTCTTTTAGAAGACAAAAGAGAGGCAGCTAGCTAACAAAGTGAATAGAACAGTAACTCTGGAATAAGGAAGAACTGAGTTTGAATCTGGCCTCAGAAATTCAATACTTACTAACTGTATAAATCCTGGACAAGAAATTCAACCTTGATTGCCTTGAGAGAAAAAAAAGGAAGAAAAAGAAATCATGAGAGAGAGAGAGAGAGAGAGAGAGAGAGAGAACTTCCTTGACATTATAGAGCCAAAGTGTAAAATAATTGAAAAAAATCCAACAATCACCTCCTATTACCCAGGAATATTATAGATATTATAGTTAAAATATATTTCAGAAAAAGAAGAAAATATTTCAATCAGCCAGAAACAATTCAGGTACCATGGAACCTCAATGAGAATAACATGAGAATCAACAGCTTCTACATTAAAGGATCAGAGATCTTAGAATATAATATTCCAAAGGGCAAAAGATCTAGAAATCACCTACATAGAAAAAAATGAGAAAAACAGGAGGGAAATAGATATTTAATGAAATAATGGACTTTAGCAATCTTGATGAAAAGACCAGAACTGAATAGAAAATTTAACTTTTCAATACAAGGCTCAAGAGAAATATAAAAAGGTAAAGAGAAAATCATAAAGAACTTATCATTACTAGGATAGTTAGAAGTATATATGTGTGTATGTGTATGCATATGTATATATGCATATATATGTACATATACATGTCTATATGTCTATATGTATGTTTATATAAAAAGAGATAGAGAGATAGTGAGTAAAAGAGAAGGGAAGGAGCACAGATGTGAGTTGAATATAAAGGGACGGTATCTAAAAACTTAAGAAGTGAAAGAGGAATGAACTGAGAGAAAGGGAGTGGGAAAAATAGAATGGGGTAAATTTTTTCACATAAAAGAGGCAAGAAAAAGCTTTTACAGGGAAAGGAAGGTGGAGTTGAGAGGAAGTGAGAGAACTTTGTTGTCATTTGAATTGGCTCAAAGTGGGAATAACATGCACCCTCAATTGGGTATAGAAATCTGTGTTACCCTTCAAAAAAGGAGGAAGGGAAAGAGAAGGGGGGCGTGACATGAGAAAAAGGAGAATGGGGAGAATCAAAAGCAAAACATTTTTGAGGAGGTTCAGGGTGAAAGGAGATAGGAGACTAAATGAGGGGGAAGGAATAGGATGGAGGAAAATATAGTTATTAACTGCAAAAAATTTTTTGAAGTAAGCTTTTCTGGAACAGGTCTCATTTCTCAAATATATGGAGAGAGACCTGTCAAATTTATAAATATGAGTTATTCCCCAACTGACAAATGATCAAAATATGAGTTTTCAGATGAATCAATCAAAGCTATCTATAATCACATTTTTAAAAATCTTTAACTCACTATTAATTGGAGAAGTATAAATTAAAACAATTCTGAGGTATTCCCTAAGATGGGTTAATAGAACAGAAAAGGAAAATGACAAATGATGGAAGGAATGTGAGAAAAATGAAATATTAAAACGCTGTTGGAGTTGTGAGCTGATTCAGTCGTTTTGTAGAGCATTTTGGAATTATGCCCAAAGAGTTATAAAACTATGCATATCCTTTGACTTAGTAATACCATGAGGTCTATATCCCAAAATAGTTAAAAAAAAAAAAAGAAAGAAAAAAGAAAAGGACCTACATGTACAAAAATATTTATAGCAGCTCATTTCTGGTGGAAAAGAATTGGAAATTGAGGGAATTTGTTTAGTCATCAATTAGGGAATAACTAAACAAATTGTGGTATGAGATTGTGATAGAATACTATTGTACCACAAGAAATGATGAGCAGGATGCTCTCAGAAAAACATGGAAAGACTTACAGAATCTGATACAAAGTAATATGTACTGTATACAAAGTAATAAAGCAATATTGCAAGATAATCAGCTGTGAATGACAGTTATTCTCATGAATACGATGAAACAACAACTCTGAAGGATTTACGATGATAAATGCAATCCCTCCCTCCAGAAAGAATTAATAATGGTTTCTGAATACAGGTTGAAGCATAGTTGTTGTTTTATTTTATTTTATTTTTATTTTCTGGAGTTTTTTTTGTTGTTCTTTTCTTTTACAACATTACTAATATGGAAATAGTTTGCATGACCCCATATGCATAACTTATATTGAATTGTTTGCTTCAGCAATGAGGAGTCAAGAAGGAAGGAAGAGAGAGAATTTGGAACTTATATTTTTAAAAAAAAGAATGTTAAAAATTATTTTTCATGTAATTGGGAAAAATAACATACTAAACCAAAAAAAAAAAAAAAACAACAGGTAATATAGACATAACTGTATTAATTTTGAACTCATCTTCATCATCATCTCATTCCCCATTAACATTTTGCATAGTCTCTGAAACAATACCAATTGATCCAATGCTAGGATAGTGATATTTATAAACATTGTTTCTCCTCACAATCATGACATAAAATTAAAATGGCCCTAGACAAAATGCCAAAGGCAACAGAATTATACCACTTGGTCTAAACCAGCCTTTCTCCAGCAGGAACAGAGAAAGAGATTATAAGAATTATCCGAGGTTGAAAATCAGTAAACATGAGTGCACCAGAAGACCAGGCTTTGGCTTTGTTGAGATGAATGATCACTGAATACTGATTCATTCAGAAAGGAAATGGAGGCAGAGAAGAAGTAACATATAAGAAATGGGTAAAAGACTGACTGTTATAATGAAGGTGGGTAATAGGTTTGAGAAGAGTGACAGAACAGGAAGCAACAGTATAACATGAGATATTTGTTAGAAAGGGGAATTTAAAGTCAAATACCTTCTAAGCAACACATTTTCAGTGCTGAGGATACCTAAGATGTGTATGTCCATACTAACACCAGGTAGTACACTTTAGTGATTAGTTCCAAGAATAATAGGAATTGAAGACTTTGAATAGGATGCCTTTTATTTCAATTTATCCATATGAACAGAGATAAAAAATATCTACTTGAATATTTTACTTGCTGACCATTACCTTTGTCTTTACTTATTAAATGAAAGATTTTTATTTTCTCCCAATTACTTCCATTGTGCACTATATAATTCTTTTCTGTATTTTTTCTATAATCTACTATGAGGTATCCATTCCACACAGTGGAGACCTTATTTCCATAAGTCTTGCTGTTTTCACTCCCCTTCTTATTTCAATACAAGGCAGTGGATAAAAGAATGAAAAATTATATAAAAATTGTAGCTATTTCAAACACTTCTTCCATGGAATTTTCCTATTTACTCTTGTTTACACAGATATTTAGATGAATTATGCTATTCTCAAATGTAGATTGCCCTTAGATATTGGAGTGCTATATACTACTTATGGATATTTTGTATATATAACAAGTTTCATTTCCTCATTTCCATCTTCCATATTTTTTAAACTCACCTAAATATAATCCTCCATTAGATTTGCTATCTTATTGATGTGGATATTATCTTTTTAATTTTATATTTCTTAAACTGTTCAGGGGCTGGAAAAAGAGTCTCTTCCCCCACTGGGATTTTTACTATTTGCTCTCTCAAAAAAAAAAAAAAAGCACTTTCTTGTCCTAAGAAAACTAGACTACCATTTAAGCCTGAATGGGTAGAATTCTGCCAGATTTTCTAAGACACATCTGAGTTTCTAGTTACACTTTCACTGATTCTTATGTCTTGTGCAATTCCTAACAACATATTACTACAAAATTTTCATCTAACAACTCCTTAATTCACTAGATCCTTTTAAGATATTTTATTTGTTCATTCATTCATTTATTTGTTTGTTTGTTTATTTATTTATTTATTTGTTTTTTGCAGAGGCAATTGGGGTTAAGTGACTTGTCCAGGGTCACACAACTAGGAAATGTTAAGTGTGTGAGGCTAGATGTTAACTTAGGTCCTCCTGACTTCAGGACTGGTGCTTTATCCACTGCACCACCTAGCTGCCCCCTTTAAGATATTTTAACATTTTGTGGACATACTGCTATTTGTCTTGTCCATTTATTTTTAGCATTCACTCTTGCAAACTCACTTCTCATTTGACTTATATATCCTGTTCTTGATGATGTCTTTAAAGCTACTTTTAGCATGCAGGTCATCATTATCAATATTTGCCTATAATTTATATCTATCAGAAAGGATGAAGATGACAAATTGCTCAAAAAGGCAATGCCTTTATGCAGGCAACCCCCTGAGTTTGATCACTTTTGATACTATTGGATCACTTTTTATAGCTGAAGAGAAAAAAAAGCCGTTTCAAACAAATTTTGGGAACTACATAGTAATTTCAATAATGGCAAGTATTTGTTTCAATAGATTTTGTTCATTTTAATATTGATTAAGCATCTTCTCAAAGACATTGCTAAAAACTTGACTGGAAAAGGATGCCATCTGAGATGATAAAAATACAACCACAATGAATTTTTTTTTTTTTTGTATTTTTGGCTTTGCTGCCAGGATTAATGTCTGCACATAATTTTTCACCCTTGCTGATTTCAGTAAAATCATGATGTCACTCGTATTGATTAATCTATTTATTTCTTTGTTAAACAACTTACTTATCTTTTTGTTTATTTTTTTAAAAGGATTACATGTCTATTTATGCTACTTATCTCATCCAGATGTAATAAAGGAAACTTGGTAGAATAAGTGAATATAATTTGAAAAAAAATAAGACTTCATTCAATATTAGTTTGATTGTCAAGGTATTGGCAATAAAATATATACTACTCATATCCAACAAAATTGAGAGAGTTTAGATAAGATCAGTAAAAGAAGAAACTGAAGAAATTCCACACCAATTTACTACAGACAACCTGTACTAAAAGAGAATTTAAATAAAGAGCTAGGGAAACAAATCACAAATTAGGCACAAAAGCATAGCATACTGATGGAAAGTTTTGAACTATCTAATAGTTGCTGAAATTGTTTCTGGCAAAAACAGAACAGCTAAGAAATTCAACTCTTCTACTAACAACAATATTCATTTTACATAGGAAAGGAAGCAGCCAAGATAATTTCAGACCCTGTTTGAACTACTTGGGAGGAGTAAGGTCCTGAAGTTTCACTGATCCAACCCCTTGGATCTAATGATTCCCTTCAGCATAGTTACTGATTTTAACAAAGAGAATTTAAGACAAAACTCATTTAAATGTAATCACTTTGTAATGATCAGTTCCATGGTCTGTGCATATTTACCAAAGTATTCCTATGTACAAAAATTATATCTCCCATGCTATTTTAGTTCCTTTAAAATATGTAAAATAATTAAGTAACTAAATTGATATTGTGCAAAGCATGAAGACAGGCTTGACTGTTACTCCTTGCCATCTATAAAATTTGTTCTTATTGTTCTTATTTTAAGATATTTTTGTATTGTTCTTTATGTTCTTGCCATCTCTTATTAATTTCTTCTATTTCTGTTAAGTCTACCATTTTTGTGTTTTATCATGTCCATTTGTACATGAAACATTATTTTTATAGCTCTCATTTTCTTGAAGAGAAAATCTTTCCCATTTTATTTTTTCTTCTACTTCTTTATATTACTCATTTGAAAAAAAAACTTTCTTATCTCTCCTTGCCATTCTCTAGAATTCTGCATAGTATTATTTGAAAGGACTATATGTCTAGAACGTATAAAATACGTTTTTTTTCAAATGAGAAAAAAACTTTCTTATCTCTCCTTGCCATTCTCTAGAATTCTGCATAGTATTTTTTGAAAGGACTATATGTCTAGAACGTATAAAATACAGGCTGATGGTTATTCATTACTACATTGAACAGTTGAAAGAGAAGACAGAAGATAGAGACCCAAGAATTCCCTTACCCCCAAAACGTGTTCAAAGTTAATCAAGGGAAAACATTCCAGAAAACTATTTTTAAATCATGCTTTAATTATTTTCTACTGTTGTTCCCTTAGGCACTCTGTGGAATCTGTAGAGAGATTTTTGGTTCACCAACTATTGGATGCAATTATGGACAGCTGGTTCACAGTGAGGGAGAAATTACAATGACTGTTGGGATGTCACAGAAAAATCAAGGATGATAGCAAACTGATCATGGTATAGGAACATAAATTTTCTTCAGAAATAAAAAAGGACCACCAATATATCCTCACTGAAGTTTTCAAGTAAAGTCTGCAAGGCTCATCTGAAAAAAAAGGCACTTTGATAATAAGCTGACTTTATATTTTCTTTTTGTTTGAAGCTCCCACAAAGCCTTTCATACTCTCAGAATAGTGTCATATAATGTTTCATGATTGATGAAAATAAATCTGCAAGACACCAAATTATTCATTTAACCACATTTTGTTTTATTTTAAACTCTTAGCCTTTGGAATATGCTTCTTTTCCCTAATGTCTAGACACATTCCTGAAAGCCAAATGTTAGTAACAAAAGAAAGGCAACTTACAATGCCTTCAGTTTGTATTTCCATTCCTAGTTATTACTGATCATCATTAGAATGGATCAGAATATCATAATTTGAGAACTAGAAAGAACTTTGTGGTTGTCATATATATATGCCATTTATATGTATATATATATATATATATACACACAATATATATTAATCCTATATTTTGTAAATGAATAAATTGAACTCTAGAGAGGACAACTGGTTTGCCAAAGATCACACAGCTATTAAATGCCTTAGATGAGATTCAAACTCAGAGTCTTCTGACTTCAAGTTGAATACTTTAGCACATTTCCTCTCTTCAAGAGGCCATTTTTATTCTAGGCTCTCCAACACTTCAGGAATCTTAGAGATATATTATTAAATAAGGGGAAAGTGGTGGTATTGCTATTCAAGGACATTGTAGGTACTAATTCAGAAAAATCTAGTCAATTCATTTTCAAATATAAAATTCAGAATAAGAAACAAAAATGGTTCACCAGAGATTGAAGCTAGACTGTAAAAGGTCACTCTAAATTTAGGTCAAAACACTAGCAGTATTTCTCCCAGAGTATCTCATTGGATCACCTGCTATGTTTTGAGACTGTATAGTAAAGTAATTGAAGAGTTTCCCCCAAAAAAAGTTTCCTTTGCTTCCACATAACAAATACATACTTTCCATATGCTTTTAATTTTTCTCCCTGTTCTTCCTAGGTTATATAGTGAGATGATGATAATAAGATCCCTTCATAAACAATCTCATTCCTCAAGCCTCTGTATTGTGTACATTTTGACAAGTCTAATGAGCCAGACATACTCAAATCCATCTTTATAGTAAGTCAAGTCTCTTAAGTTGGGTTAAATAGTTAATTACAAACTCATTTGGAATTTGTGATGAATCTCTCTGCATTTTCATCACAGACTCCTTAATTGTTTCATACCACATGGGATTTGTGTTGGTATTACCTTATCCACAAAGAGAACTAAAAGCTGTTCTATTTGTTTTAAGAAACTGATTACCAGGTACTTGGGATTGGGGCAGGGGCAGAAGGATGGGACAGTGTTGATAAGATGTTTCTATCTTCCTCTTAGTCTTTCCTTACCATACTAAGCTGATTATCCTTCATTGTGGTAAATATTTTGAAAACTAAGCTACTCTGTTTTCCTGAACTCTATGATCTTCAACTAAAAGGCTTCATCATCTGCATGTGTAAACCTCTTTCAATTCTGAATGCCCTGCAGTTACCCAGTATGAGTGGATGAGGTTTGCCATACATTTTCTCTAAGGTAAATGTGGTTAGTTGGGTTTTCTAAATATATAAATACAATTAACTGAAATGGCCTGGGATCTAACTCACATTTGTAAAGAGTAGGAGGTCTGTAACTGAATTGCTAGCAGCCTTTATGAGGGAAGAAGCAGGTAAGATCCAGGACCACTGAGACTGGGTGATATTTCCTATTTCCAAGAAAAGTAACAGGTAAGAATTATATCCCTCATTTGAGGAACATCCCTAAAATATCTCTATTCTAGAAGAGTGATTCTAAAAGATGTATAATGAAAGTCACTATATCTTTTAATTCACAAAGATAGGGAGCCCTTAGCTTATATTCATCACTTTAGCCTATACCCGCTAAAAACTATCTCACCTTTCTCATTCTACAGAGAAAGTCAGTTAATCAATAAATATTAATTAAGCACCTACTCTGTACCAGCCACTATGCAAAGCACTAGAAATAAAAAGAAGTAAAACTTTCCTGCCCTCAATAATTCAAATAGTTCGCAATCTAATGTAGGAAACAAGAAGCAAAATAATAATAATAATATGTACAAAGTTTTACACAGGATAATTAAGAAATAATTAAGAAAGGAAGGCACTGGGATTAAGAGGGATCAGGAAAAGTTTCCTGTAGGAGGTAGGATTATAATTGGGATTTAAAGGAATCCAAGTAGGGCAGTAATTGGAATGGAGGAGAAAAAGCATTCATGGCATGAGAGGATGACCAAAGAAAATAGTAGATCAATAAAGGAATTGTGAAAATTGTGATTGTGACAAAGCAAAGAGGTCAAGATCATTAGGCCTGAAGAATATGACAAGAGGAGTAAAGATAAGAATACTAAAATGGAAAGGGTTAAGTTATGAGACTTTGAATATCAAATAGAGAATTTTGTATTTGATCCTTGAGCTGATTAGGAACCACTGAAGTTCATTTAGGAGGGGACTGATAAGATCAGATTTGCACCTTAGGAAAATCACTTTGGTGATTGAATAAAGGATGAGTTGGAGTAGGGAGAAAGTCGAGGTAGACTGAACACAAGAAGGCTGTAACAACAGTTTAGGAATAAAGTGATGAGAGACTGTACATAATATAGAGGCTTGATGAATGAAGTTGTTTATGAAAGGACCTTATTATCATGATCTTTCTGTATACCTTAGGAAGAATAGGGAGAAAAATTAAAAGCATATGGAAAGCATGATAATATCCTTTCTGGTAATAGTGTCAGAGGAAAGAAGACATGTATTTGAGAAATATTGAAGAGGCAAAATCCATAAGCCTTGGTCACACATTGGATATGGAGGTGACAATTAGTGTGAAGTTAATGATACTTACATTACAGGTTTGAGGGACTGGGAAGATGATATTACCTCTAGTAATAATAGAAATTAGAGAAAGGGAGAAAGTTTAGCAGGAAAGATGATAAGCTCAAATTTGGACATGAAAGGATTAAAAAAAAAAGTAGACCCAGATAATCAAGTGACCAAAGTTAGAAAGCTGTATTAGAAATGGGATTCAACCCAAAGTTTTGTGACTACAAACCCAGTACTTTTGTTTTGTATACCACAAAATTTGTTGATTTTATACACACACACACACACACATACACCAATCATATCACCACTATTACCATAAGTAACTAGTAGACTTCATTATCAAAGAGCAAATAAAATTTGTTATAAGATTCTTATATGATATGATACCCAAGAGCTCTTCAAGTGGGAACCAAGAAAGATCTCAGCTTAAATCAAGAGTTAAATCAATGAGTGGGAATCTGCTCTCAAAAATACATAGGGTTTCAAGAACTAGAAATCTGGGAAAATGGCAGGTAACAGCTTACTTTGTATGTCCATAGCTTTTGTTCTCTTTTCTTCTATTCAAAATCTATTTTCAATTAACTTTTTCTACACACTCCTAATCTTGGAATGTATCTAATCATTTGAGGAAAATCCCTTATTCACTAACACTATCATGGTTCAGTATTCTATCCAATAATCAGGATTCATAATATATAGGTCACAAGATTCTTTCAAGAAGAAAAAAAAATTACTATTAGTAAGGTCATGTCACCTCTTTTTTGAAAGTTTATAAGATGGAGAAGAGAAAACCTCCTCTAAGCTTTCTGGCCTAGGAGTAAATGAAAAATTATGGATTCTACTTTTAACTTCACAGTGCTGTAATTGATTATTTGTGTGATTTAGAACAAGACAAATCATCTCACTGAGACTGTTTCTTCATTTGTAAAATAAGATTCTTGGATTACATTCTCTAGCATCCCAAAAGGTGTGTAACCTCCTAGAAAAGAGAAATATCTGTCCATTCCTCAAATGCTATATATAGCACCTACCAAGAAAATGGTTCTCTCCACTAAAATTTGTTAGTAATAAAATCTTATTCAAGATTCAAGTAGTCCCCATGAATAGAGGACATTAATTATTCTGCTAATATTCAAATACACATGCAATTCATTTTTATGATGTCTCACTTTCCCTGAAATACTATCTTCTCATGTTCCAATTAACAGTTGAGTAAAAGGTGATCTATTTAGCTTTTCAAGTAAAGTTTGAAATCTATTGCCAGGACTCTAGCTTCAGATTTAATGACTGATCCTCTCTGACCAGATACATTACTATTAAAATTGGAATGTATCTTGGAAATCATCTTGTCCAACTCACTCATTTTACAGAGGAAGCAGGGAAGTCTAGTCATATATACTGGTATTCCAAATGGAATTTAAACCAAAGTTTTTTGACTCCAAACCAGGTTGTTTAGGTGAGAGCAAGTGGAAAGAAAATGGATGAGTAAGTTCAATGTTCAAAAAACAAAATTGGCTTGAGTAAAAGACCTAATATTTGAAAAAGTGAGGCCCACTGAACACTATTACTACTATTATCAATAATAATAATTATAATATAACTAGCCATTTTCAATTACAAAAACATTTCTATCCCTTTTTACCTTTGAAGTGAAATTGCCAGTTGAGTGAGAATCCCACCAGAAGTTAGGTCATTTGACTCTACCTATCACCTTTGTGTGTCTTAAGGAATTTGCTGGATGAAAAGATACTCTTTAGTTAAGCTTCCCAATGGACCAAAAAAAGAGTTGTCAGACTTTGCTGCTGTTGACTTTTATTTGGGGACTGCTTTGTTTTTGGCAGTAGTTTATGCATTTGAGCCTAGGGGACATCATTTGAAAAAGCACTTTTTGCCTCTATTATTGTTATTTCTCTAAATGCTCCATTTGAGGCAGCATCTGCTTTTTCAGCTCTGACAGTCCAAACAGATGTACCATGACATCATGGTAAGAACAAGCCCATCAAGTGACAGCTCTCTTCCTCTTTGGCAGGTAGTTTTAGACACAGTGTCCAAACAGAAATTTTAAAAAGATCCCAAGTCTGAAGTGGAATGTGAACTGATGAGAATATAGGTTTTGAGGTTTGGGATTTGGTTTTGTTTTGTTGCACCCTTTCATTGGAGGATGAGATTTCCTTTGCATTAGCAACCCTTTCCTTTTATCAACAACTACAAAAACAAATTAATGTTTCCATTTCAATAAAATGTGCTTTTGACATAGCTTGAAATTTTCCACTGATTTTTAAAAACATTTTTGATGTAAGATAGATGGTCTGAGTAAAACAGATCTGGAAATGACTAAAATGTGTGAAGCATAAGCGAGGGGAAATGGCATTTCAGGGTCTGTCGCCTCATTCTGTCTCATTCTATAACGTAAATGGGTAAAGTATTCCCAAAATAGAGAATAAAAGACATGAATATTGGCTATAGACTCCAAAGAACTGGATTACCAGTTGGGTTTTGATATATTCTATCAAGAAATGATGGTGACACAAACTTCTGAAAGGAGTAAATAAAGCTTAAGAATGAAAAATATAAATTATTTATTTAAGAATGACTTGATAAAAGATGAAATTATAGAAACTGAAAATTATATGATATTGACATAGAACAATTTTATATCATAGAGTTAAAGTAGTTCCAAGAGGAAATTTTTTTCCTAAATGCATATATTAAAAAGAAAAAGAATATTATTCTATTTCCAGATTAAAAACTAGAAAAGCCAGCTAACTAATGATATTCCAAAGAATAAAATATCATAAGATCAAGGGGAAATGAATAGACCTAAAAGCAAAAGAAAATTGAAGTAATCAGTAAACATTCATTAAGTGCCAAGCACTTTATAATGTTTTTGTTTTATTTTGTTTTGCTGAGGCAATTGGGGTTAAGTGATTTGCCTAGGGTCACACAGCTAGGAAGTGTTTAAGTGTCTGAGGCCAAATTTGAACTCAGGTTCCTGACTTCAGAGCTCCATCCACTGCACCACTTAGCTGTCCCACTTTATAATGTTTTAATATTGTTTCTGTTCAGTTCAATTTTTTGTGACCACATTTTGGATTTTCTTGGCAAAGATACTATTTACTATTTCCTTCTCCAGCTTATTTTACAGATGAGGAAACTAAGGAAAACAGGGACAAGTGACTTGCCCAGGGTCACCAATCTAGTATGTGTCTGACTTCCTGACTACAAGCCTGGCCATCTATCCCCTGAACCAACTAACAGCCATATATTCCATGCAGTGTGCTACGTGATAGAAATACAATTTCAAAAAGGAAAGAGCCCCAGTGTTCTAGGGACTTCTGCTAAAGAGATATACTAGTTTCATAAGTAAAATACATTTAAAATACATAACAAATCAATGCATGGTGATATCAGGGCAAACTACTGAAGGAAGTTTCACTTGAGCTAATACTTAAAGATCATCAAGGGTTCAAAGACGAAGAGCCAGAGGAGAGAAGAGAACTGATAGGAAAAATGTTTTGAAAGTGCAATATACCACATTTGGAAATGGATTTGATTTCTGGAGTTATTAAAAGAGTGAAGAGTCAAGGATGACTCCAGAGGTTTGAAGACTGGGGATGGTGGTACCCTCAACAATGATGGGGATGATGCTATAAGCAAATTAGGTGAGCAATGAATAGATCTCTGGAGAAGGAAGGAATTGATAGCCCAAGAAAAACTAGAGAACATTACGAAATGCAAAATGGACAACTTGGATTACATTAAATTTTAAAAGTTTTTGCACAAACAAAACCAATGCAGCAAAGATTACAAAAGAAGCAAGAAAACTGGGGAGGGGGGTGTTACGACCAGTGTTTCTGATAAAAGCATCATTTCTAAAATGTATAAAGAACTGGGTAACATTTATAGAAATACAAGTCATTCTTCAATTGATAAATAGTCAAAAGATATGAACAATTTTCAGATCATGAACTTAAAGCCACTTATAGTCATATAAAATGCTCTAAATCACTATTGATCAGGGAAATTCAAATTGAAGCAATTCTGAGATACTACCTCACACCTCTCAGATTAACTAAAATGACAGGAAAAGATAATGATAGTCAGTTATGATGGTCTTGCTTCTCTTCAGTTCAGTGATCCAAGACAATCCCAATAAACATTGGATGGAAAATGCCATCCAAATACATAGAGAGAACTATGGAGACAGAATGTAAATCAACAGATGCTATGTTCTTTTTTTTTCTTCTGATTTTTTTTTTCCTTCTCGTGGTTTTTCCATTTTATTCTGACTTTTTTCTTCCAACATAATTCATAAAGAAATACATAAAAATATGAATGTACAACAAAACAAATGTCATTTCTATATGCAACTGGAAAATTAGGGAAACTAGCAAGGGGGAAGGAAACTGGCAAGAGGGGAGAATTTAGAGAGAAAGATGGTGATATTGCCAGGAGACAATTGGAACTGTAAAACGAGATCAGGAAAGAAGTTAGGATTGGACAAACAGATCTGAGAATGATCTGCATAGGAACAATAATTGAATCTATGGGTATTGATAAGATCATTATTATTCAGCCATTTTCAGTCATGTCTGACTCTTCATGATCCCATTTGGGGCATTTTTGGCAAAGATACTGGAGTAGTTTGCCATTACCTTTCCAGCTCATTTTATAGATAAAGAAACTGAAGCAAGCAGGGTTGATTTACTTGTCCAAGGTCACACAAGTATGTGTGTATATTTGTATACATACTATGTGAGGCCAGATTTGAACTTGTGGAGATTTTTTCACTTCAGATAAAGCACTATACAGTACAGTAGATAAAGCATTGTACCACCTAGCTGCTGAAATAGTTCAGCGATAGAATAAAGAGGGCTGAGAACAGAGTATTCAACAATAGTTCTGGATTAGGGGTGATGTCTAGATAAAGATCCAGTAAAAGAAGGAGAGAAGGAGCAGAAAAATAAGCAGAGAAGCAGAAGATTCCACATCTTTATATTTTCTTTTTCTATAAAGCCTGACCCATGTTTTGGGGTTTGTGTGTGTGTGTGTGTGTGTGTGTGTGTGTATGTGTGTGTGTGTTTACTCAAAGTCTTTTTATATTTCCCTCTCCTTGCTAAGGAGAGAAGCCTTAGACAAAGTCAAAAATAGAATTGTCCACACTTAGCTGAGGGTGGGGCTGTGGTCTAATAACTATGAAGCTTCCTCTATTTAGGAATCAGACTCCCTAAGCTGAACCTGGGCAAACTTAAAGAACAGGCAATTACTGGGATGGATAGAATTTTTCTGCTTCTGTGGTTTCAACCAAGATCTATTGTAGCAAGCCCTTAGGACAAATATCCAAATGGTTTTCCAACCTTTATTTGACATCTCCAGTGAGAAGGAACTCACATTTGATTCTTAGATAGCTAATTGTTATAAGGTTGTTATTTTTCCTAGATAGCAAACCTAAAGAGCAATTGGTTTTAGAGTAAAAGTCCTGCTTTTGACTGATTCCTATCATACTTGTAACATGGAACAAATCACCTTACCTCTAGTGACCCTCAGTTTTCTTAACTATCAATGATGTTGAAATCAATGGTTATCCAGCTTTAGAATTGTGGTTCTGTGCAATCCAAGTAAATTTTGAAGATTATTAACCCATTTCCCACTTTCACTGAGGAGTTAGGTCTTCACAGTTTAGCTATATTGCATCTTCAAAAATTTGGATAGTTTAAATATTTGCAGGCATGTTTCCTATTTTTCTTTCAACCCCCCATTCAAGTGTCTAGGAAGAATAAAAGCATTTCCTCTACAAGGAGATATAGGTAATGAGAGGAGGTGATAATTGATGGATATTTGAAGAAAAGGAAAAGGACCTAGAGAGAGCATTGCAATAGCATTCTGGGAGTAGAAAAATCTGTACCCTTTGTCATACTCTTGTGTGAAGGAGAGAGCATAAAATATTGCAGAAACATAGGGACCCTTCCTCTCCTTGATTAAGATTGGGGTATGCTGGAGAAATCTATGGATAACGGCAAAAATTATTGGAGAAAGAAAAAGCTTTCCTTGATCATCTTCCACAGACAGACAGCAAGGAAAATTCTCTCCTGAGAGTTCTTCCAAGAGAGGTCCCCTCAAATTTGAGTCTGAAAAATAAATCAGGAAAATCGTGTACATCCGAGAGCTAGTGTGATGTATTATAAAGAGGTTTGGGCTTGGGTCAGGAGATACCTGGAACCCCGCCTACCCTCTGGCATTTCTGAATCCTGTATGACATTTAATCACTTAATTTCTCTGTCTCAATTTCTTTTGTAAAATGAGAATAATACGATAATAACTGTTGTTTGGAAGCTCAAGTGGAATAACTCATTTAAAAATGTTTTGCAACCTTGAAAGTGATATAAATGTCAGTTATTACACTTTGGGAACTGGTTGTTGGTCATTCAAGGGCTTCTTGTTTTTCTTTTTCTAATACAATTTGTTTTTTTTTCTCTGTAATAATATGAACCACATATTTGCCTGTGGGGACTCAATTTCCAAGTATTTAGTAGAAGGAGGGGAGGGTTCCATGCATACATTTCCCCGACTTTTCTGACTGAGAGCTACAAGATAAGGAAGGGAGCAACCTACAAACATATATCTGGGCTTATCATGTCACATTACACATTTGGCACTCAAGATGCATGTGATTTGGAAGCCCAAGACAAGAAACACTTCTAATGATAGTATTTTTTGTTTATTTCTTTTGTTCACAAGGAAATCAAGATTAAGTGACTTGCTCAGAATCACAAGATTCAGTGTATAGTGTCTAAGTCTGAATGTGATCTCAAGTTCTCCTGATTGCAAATCCAGTGTTCTACCTACCAGGCCACCTAGTTACCCCATAGGCAGTCTTTTGAATAACTAGATCCAGCAGAGAGGTGGAGTGGTGACTGGCATGTTGAATTTGGAGTGAGAAAGATCATATTTGAGATTCTGTATCTTCTCATCACCTTGATTTCGTTCTCAGGTTTCCTGCATTGTGAAAAAATAGGTTTACCTTTACTATCTCATCTATTTCTAAATCTGTCATCCTAAAAACAAGTTATTTTCAAATTTCTATTCTCTGTCTCTGTCTCTGCCTGTCTCTGTCTTTGTCTCTTTTTGTTTCTCTCCTTCTCTGCCTGTCTCTTTCTGCATCTCTGTCTCTGTCTTTCTGTGTGCCTCTGTCTCTCTGTCTTTCTCTGTCTCTCTGTCTCTGTTTTTCTATCCCTCTGCCTCTGTGTATGTGTTTCTCTTTGTGTCTGTCTCCGTGTCTTTGTCTCTATCTGTCTTTCTGTGTACCTCTGTCTCTGTCTCTTACTGTCCCTCACTCTATCTCTCTCTGTACCTCTTTCTCTGTCTTTCTGTGTGCCTCTGTCTCTATCTCTTTGTCTGTCTTTCTCTGTCCCTCTGTCTCTGTATATCTGTCTTTGTTTCTATCTCTCTGTCTTTGTCTCTGTCTTTCTCTGTCTCTGTCTGTTTCTCTCTTTCTGTGTGCCTCTGTCTCTGTCTCTTACTGTCTCTCACTGTCTCTGTTTCTCTGTACCTCTGTCTCTATCTCTCTCTGTTTCTCTCATTCTGTCTCTGTCCCTGTGTCTGTCTCTGTCTCTCTCTCCTTTTCTCTCTCTCTCTCTCTCTCTCTCTCTCTCTCTCTCTCTCTCTTTCCGTCTTTCTCTTTCTCTGTTTCTATCTCTCTGTACCTCTGTCTATTGCTCTCTCTCTCTCTCTCTCTCTCTCTCAGTCTTTCTCTTTCTCTGTTTCTGTCTCTCTGTACCTCTATTTCTCTCTGCCTCTCTCTCTCTCTCTCTCCTCTCTCTCTCTCTCTCTCCTCTCTCTCTCTCTCTCTCTCTCTCTCTCTCTTCTCTCTCTCTCTCTTTATATCTCTCACTCTCTGTCTCTGTTTCTGTCTTTCTCTCTTCTCTGTCTTTCTCTGTCTCTGTCTCTCTCTGTCTCTCTATATCTCTCACTGTCTCTGTCTCTGTCTTTCTCTGTGTGTCTCTGTTTCTCTCTCTCTGTTTCTCTCTCTCTCTCTCTCTCTCTCTCTCTCTCTCTCTCTCTCTCTCTCTCTCTCTTTCTCTCTGTTTTCCCCATCCATCACCTTTCTGTTTCTCCCTCCCTCTCTCCACTCTCTCACTATCTAATTCTGTTTGCCTGTCTGTCTTTCTCTATTTAGGCAATTTTCTGTGAATTAGAAGTGCACAGTGGGCAACCAGTCTTTATTGTTTCCTTTGGAAAGTCCTAGTTGCAGATAGCTCTATAAATGGTTCTCTCCAAATACAGCAATTATGTGTCTTGTCACAATCTGTTGATCATCAGAAGGTAATTTCATACTTCAAAAAGTATATCGAGCTACTTCAGCCATTACCTAGGTAGTAAGCTTTTTTAATTGAATTTCTTTGCTTGTCATACTCCCCTGGCTTCAGGGACCTGCTGGAATGTGATACTGAATGCAGTCCACAATAACAAAATTGCTTGGATAAAGCAGAGCTGATTTCTCAAAAAAAAAAAAATGACCCACTCTGTCCCTCATGATGCTGTGTAAGAAAGAAAAAAGTCCCTAGTGCTCTCAAGTAATCAAATAATCCATATGATCACTAACATTTTACAGAGAAAAGAACACATAAGGGGAAAAAATGACCCCAGGTGCTACCTTTCTCAATGTATTTATATGATTCAGTTGACTCAGCTTTTGAAACTGAATTTCATTTCACTGGTGGAAACTAGTGGAACTTTAAAGACATGGGATTTTGCTGTCTCAAAGGTAGTTTGAAAATTTGGCATTTTCCTAACAGCTGAAATGAAGTCCTGTGTACCTCTTCTTTTCTTTACAAAAATATGAAATTGACATCATCAAACATAAATGTTCATTTTTTTATTTCTCCACATTTTTGCTATTACCATCACTTCCTCCAACTTTCCCCAATAACCCCCTAATCCTCACCCAAATGAAAACACTCCTTTGTGAGAAATAAGGAGAGACAGTCAAAACAAAACCTAACCTTGATCTTGTCTGAAAATATGTCTCATTCTGAATCTACAGTTCATCAGCTCTCTGACAAGAGGAAAATTGGTAAGAGTCATCTGGAGTAATTGCCTATTATATAATAAGAGCTTTAAAATGTTTTTTTTTTTCCTTTCCACCAAAAAAAGGGTTTTTGATTATCAACATCTATTTTCTGAGTAAATGTTTCATTTAGAAAAAGTATATTAAAAAGGAATGCAAGGTTGTAAATAATTCTGGCTAAGAAAATTTTTTTGCCTATAGGCATGTATGGTTTCATTACTGGAGGAGAGAGAATACATAATTTTTATGGATCAATTTTTTGAAACCTTTAAATAAATATTGTTTATTTTTAAAATAATATTTTATTAATTTTAGCTAATATTTGATTAATAATAATAGCCAAGATTTACCTAGTACTTTAACAAAGTGCATTAAAATATAATTTCATTTTATACTCACAATCCTAAGAAGTAGATACTATTGTTATTATACCCATTTTTATGAATAAGCAAAATGAAACAAACTAAAGTTCAATGACTTGCCTAAGATCACAGAGCTAGTCAGTGTCTGAGTGCAAACTGGAACTTATTCCTTCTGACTCTTTAGTTTAGAACTCTATCCATCAGTTAATCATATTAAGAAAGAAAAAAGCAATACAAATATACATTAATCATGTCTGAAAATGCATGTCTCTTTCTAAATTTGAAATTCATTACCTCTCTGTCAGAAAGGGAGTAGTACACTTCATCTTCAGTCTTCTGGACTGGTGATTTAGCATTGTGTTGATCAGCATTCTAAAGTTTTTCAAAGTTTATTGTTTTCTATAACTTGTATCATTATACAAACTCTTCTCTTAATTCTACTCACTTTGTTCCATACCAATACACAATTCATTATATATTTCATCGTTCTTATAGTACAATAATACCCTGACCTATTCACATACCACAATTTTTTGAGATGTTCCCACAAAAGAGGATATCCCATAAGCTTGCAATTTGAGGCTGCCATGAAAAGAGATTTTTGTACATGTTAATCATTTTCTTCTTTCCTTGAATTCTTTGTCATCACTAGATTAAAAGATCTGCGTAGTTTGGTAATTTTCTGGGCTTAGATTAGAAAATCATTCTGCTTTCCAGAATGACTGGATCAATTCAAAATCTTAACAACAATTTGTTTCTTTTATCATTTTTGCCCGTCTGACAAGTGAGATGTAGAACCTCAAAGTTACTTTCATTCAAATTTTTCTATTCATTCATGATTTTGATTTTTCCATATGATTGATTATTTCTGTCTTGAAAATCGCCTATTTATTTATTTTGACAATTTCTCTACAGGGGAATGGGTTTTAATATTCCAAATTTAAATGAGTTCTTTATATAAGTGGGAAATTAATTTTTTTAATGAGAAATGGGTTACAAAAAAATTCTCCATTAACTTTTTTCTTCTTTTTACCAAACTACATTTATTTCTACAAAACCTTTTAAAATTTTTATTAATGAAAATTGTCCATTTTAGCTTTTGTGATCCCATTAATTGTTTATTCATACTCCCCCTATTCATAGATCTGCAAAGCAATTTCTTCCAGGCTTTTCTAATTTGTTTATGTGATGTTTTATATTTGTCATGTATCAATTTGTAGCTTATCTTGGCTATCTAGTTTCCCCCACAGATTTTATCAAATTGTGAGTCCTAATTTATTCCATTGATCTCTCTCTCATCCCACTTTCAAATTGTTGTAATTATTACTCTTTTGTAGTATAATTTAAGATGTAGTAAGATTAGACTGTCTTGGTTCTCCTTTTTCTCCCTCCATATGAATTTTATTATTAAAAAGTCTGTAAAGGACAGCTACATGGTGCTGTGGATAGTGTTGGGCTTAGAATCAGTAGGACCTAAGTTCAAATGTGACCTTAGACACTTACTAGCTTCATGATCTTGTGAAAATCATAGCTCAGTTTTTTTTTTTAATCTGTAAAATGAACTGGAGAAGGAAATGGCCAGCCATGTCAAAATATTTGACAAGAAACCTCCAAAATCTATAGATTCATGAAGTTCAGACACTACTGAGCAACAAGTCTATAAAAATATTTTTAGGAATTTGGTACAAAATTGAATAAATTAATTGAGGCAGTATTATTAATTTACTATGTTAGCTTGATATGTCCATAAGCAATTAATGTATTTCCAGCCATTTAGGTCTGTATTAACAAGTTTTTCAAAATTGTTTTCCTCTATAATATTCTAGCCAAAATACAAATGACTTTTATTTCTTGCTCAAATCTGAAACCATTAATATGTGTTCTGGATTTCTTTCTTTATAAAATTTCTTATGGCATAATATTCCATTCTATTCTCACACCACAATTTTTTCATTTTTTCATCAATTTATGGATGACATTTTTTTGTATTTCTTTTCTGCAATACTGACAAAATGTTACTATAGATATTTTTGTGCTTTTTTTTTCTTCTGATATCCCTTTGGAGTAAGAATACTTATAAGTTTAAGAGAGAGCACCAAACATTTTTTCTAGAATGGTTCAACCAATTCACAGCTGCACCAATATTATTGGGTTGTTCTCAGTTCTTTCAACAATTATATTTTTTGATCATGGGGTCATGGTTCAATAGTTAATTCATATAATAACTATTTCTTCTTCATCTGTTTTCTAGGTGAGGTTTTTCTGATAGATATACCTTATATTTCCTTTTTCTTATTCAACCTTTTGACTACATTTTTATTATTACTGGTTAATCTTGTGACCAAGTTGTGTTTTACTTTGAAATTTTGGTTTTACATATTGGAGAATTATTCTCTTCCTCTGAATTTGTATCTTGAGCATTCTTGGAATTATCACTTTTTATCCTGTTTTCTTTTGCTTAATTATTCTTCTAATCATAATTTCCAGCTTGGGATTTTAAGCTAGGGAGAGGTCCGGCAGACTTGGCAGGATTGTAATGGCCTTGTGTGATCCTAGGCTACCTTCTCAGGTTTCTAGTTTCACGAGTGCTCCAAGAGGACTGGGTCTAAGATCCTGGCCCACCCATGTTTCACTATTCTTGCCCTGGTCACTTGCCTATTGGCAAATTTTTATCTTGTGCCATAAAGATGACCTGCTGCATTAGATTTGCTTTATTATTTTCAATATCTTATTACTACTCCGTCTGGTTCTCATCTCAAATCATCCTTGTAGTAGCTGCCAGGGAGTTAGACTGCACTGCTCTTGTTCTACTCCACCTTCTTGGCTAACCTTTCCCTATAATCATTTATTACAATACAATGATAAGGCATACTACTCATTTAAAACAATTTTTAAACCATTCCATAATTGTTGGTCATCTATGTTATTATAATACTTTGCTACTACAAAAATGCAATAAATATTTTGCTGCATATAGGGCTTTGTTTTCTACTAAAAGGCTCTTTAGATTATATTACTAGCACCAGGATTTCTGGTCTAAAACTATAGAAATTTAGTTGCTCCTTTCACATAATTTCAAGCTAATTTCCAGAGTAATCAGACTAATTCATAGTTCCAATAGCAATTTCCACAACCCTTCCTATATTAACTATTCCTATAATTTGTTATCTTTTTTTTATTTTCTGGATGTGAAGTAAAACTACAGAGTTGAATTGATTTTAATTTCTAACATTATTAGTGATTTTCAGTATATTTAATATTGCTATTCAGACTTTAATGTTCTTTTGCAAATAATTTGTTGATATCCTTTGGTCATTTATTGAGTTGAGGAATAGCTTTTATTATTAAAGATTTGTTAATTTTCTATATTTTTGGCCATTAGGTCTATACCAAAATATTTGGAACATCTTTTTCTTTTCTATTTACCTTCTTAAATTAGCTATATGTATTCTTCACTTGTGAAGACTTTTTAATTTCACATCATCAGATTTACTTATCTCTTCTTTGGTGAAAAATTTACCCCACTGCTGTTGTTCTAAAACATATATAATGTGTTTCTTTTGTAATTTTAACAGTATTATCTTTAATTTTCAAGTCATTTTCATTTTGACTATAGTGTGATATAAGTATAAAGTATAAGATTTTGATATAAAGATAATTTCTATCATACTGATTTTCTAATTTCAAATTTTCTTAGAAATTTTTATCAAATAACAAATTCTTCCTTGGTAGTTTTTGTTTACAGGTTTATTGAACACACTATCATGGGTCTATTCAATTACTTAATCTATTCCAAAGATCTATATTTTTATTTTTTAAACAGTATTGAATAGTTTTTGTAGTTACTCTCTCATAATATAGTTTGAAAACTGGAAGTGCTATTCTTTTTCATTCTTATTTTTTATTAATATTTCTCTTGAAATTTTAAATATTTTCTTCCTTTGAATTAATTTTTTTATTTTGTCTACCTCTCTAAGGTATCTCCTTGGTGATTTGATTGCTGTACAGCTAACTACATAAACTAATTACGTTAGTATAATTTAGTTTGTATAGTATAGTATAATAAAAGTATAGTATAGTATAATAAAACATATAGATTTATTATATTGGCATAGTCGACATGAGCACTGAAGAGCTCTTCATTTATTTGTTGTAATATCCGGGCTTTTTGTTTCCTTTAATTTTTTTACTGCTATATAGAAATACCACTGTTTTGGTGACCTTATGTTGTCTATAATTTTGCTGAAGCAATTTCTCAATTAATTTCTTTTATCACTCCCCATGATTTTCTAAATAACTAAAATATCATATGCAAAGATATTTGTGTCTTTTATTTCACTATTTTTGTGCCTTTAATGTCTTTCTCTTATCTTATTGCTATTACTAAAACCATGTTGAATAAACAATATAGAGAACATGGCACTTTGTTCCAGTATTTATTTCAAGAAATGAGATTTTATTTTTCCATTTTCCATTTTGGAAAAGACTAGTTTTTCTCCCAAATACTAGCTTTTGGTTTCAGATAAATAATTTTTAAAGATGTTCAAAAAAGTATCTATTTATGTATATGTGTATGTATGTATGTATGTATGTATATATATATATACTTCCTAGAATTTTTAGCATAAGTATTGTATTTTACATTATTCCCTATGTCTATTAATATAATCATCTGGTTTGGAATCTTTTTTTAATTTGATTAATTATGGTAATTGTTCTGATAATGGGGAAACATCCTTATATTTCTAATGTAAATATTATTTGATCTTACTAAATATGTTATAATTCATGTAGTGTTTTGTAAGAATTTTATTACAAAATTTAATCAATATTTATTAATGATGTTGGTGTATATTTCTATTTCTTTGCTTTATTTTTCCCTGGGTTAGACAATGGGAATATATTTGTCTGATAAAATAAATCTGGTAGAGTGCTTTTATTTCCCAATATTTGAGAATAATTCACATAGTATTGATATAGAATACTATGATTTTATTTTTTGAAATGAGAGAAATTTTTTATGTATTTCCCTAGACTAGGTGTGTGTGGGGGGAGTGATGTTGTCTGTGTCTGTGTATCTATGTCTGTATGTATGTGAGAGAGACAGACAAAAAGACAGAGTAGTTCTCTCCTTCCTCCTTTTTTTTTCCTATTTACCATGACATTCCTTTACCACTAAATCCAACTTTTAAAGAAAGCCTTTCCCAACCTTTGTTAATGCAAATGCATTCTTTTCCATTATTATTTTCTATTATGCTATAGACAACTTGTTTATATCTGGTTGTTTGTTTGTATTCTTCCTCCAACAAATTATAAGCTTTTTGAGAACAAGAGATTGTCATGTGCCTCTTTTTTCAATCCCTTACATTTAACACAATTCCTGGAACATAGTGAGAATTTAAATATTTGTTGAATGACTGAAAGCTAATTCAAGATATTATTTAGGATATCCATTTGTTTTCTGATAATTTAAGCATTTATTTCATTAATAATTCTCTATTTCTTTTGATTTCTAATTTTATTGGCATATAATTGTATATAAATGGTTGTATATAAATGGTTCTTCTTTTCTGTTGTAATTTCACTTTGTTCAAACTGAAGCATTTGTCATTTTATTGTTTTCTTTTTGATGAGGTTTGCAAAATATCTATCAAATTTGTTAGTATTTTCAAAGAACAAATTTTTGGTTTCTTTATCAATGATATAGTCTTTTGGTTTAAAATTTATCTATGTCTCCCCTAAAAAGTCATTAATAATTATTTTATCATGTTATGTGTTTTAGAGAATCAATTTGCATATGTTTGTATATGTTGTATTTGTATATGTATATGTATTGTGTTGATCCTTAACATTTAATTATCAATGTACCAATTAAGTACCAACATTTAATTATTAATGTCTTTCACATATCTATAAATTGTTTCTATAAATCTTTCCTTGTTTTGATTATTATTTTTTAATTTCATTATTAAGTCTTCATTTATGTCTCTGTTTTACTAACACTTTTTATGTTGATTATTATCATTATGTTGTAATTTGTTTTTTAATATACTTGTAATTTTTTCTGTGTACTGACACATAGTCTATTTGGGTAAAAGTAACATATGGTTCTGAAAAATATGTATATTCTTTAATATTCTCTTTCAGAAGAAAAATAGATATTTTAGCTTTAAGTTTATCAACATTTTGTTCAGGTTCTTATTTTTCCTTTTGTTTGTCTTTCTAAGATTTTCCGAGCTCTGAAACAGAAACTTTACAATCTCTATTGTGTTAACTATGTGTGATTTAGTTTTATTTTTGTTATGATACTTCTTTAAATTTATGAATTTAGATCTCTCATTTGAGACAGATATAATTAAAATATAAGATCAATCATTGTTGATGGTTTCTTTAAACATAACATAATTCCCTTTTTTATCTGTGCATTGCGACTCTTGGTTTTGTTCCAGTCTCTCACATGAATTTGTTGTTGCTCTTGCTGTATTCTGTTGCATTTTGGTTTAGTTTGGTTTGTGTGGTTATTGTATGTGTGTGTGTGTGTGTGTGTGTGTGTGTGTGTTTTGGGGGGGTGTTGGTCTTTGCTTTTTAGATGTGTCATATATTACAGATTATGGAGTTTTCTTTTCTTTTCAATTTCTTTTTCATTTCAGGAGGCTGGAAAAATGTGGAATAGTGTATTAGAGCCCAGGATCCAGAATCAGCAAGACCTGAGTTTAAATCCTTATTCTGACAGTAGCCATGTGAGCCTAGGCAAGTCACTAAACTGTTTGCTTCAGGTTCTTCATACATAAAAATGAGGATAATAATAGAATATATATCAAATAAGATATTTATAATATCACAGAGCTTGCCACATAGTAAGTACTACTGAATTTCTATTGTTATAGTTGTTGTAGATGCTGTTGTTATTGTATTTAAAGTTAAACAAGTTAGTACTGTATTTTCCTCCACTTGCTTCATTAAGGCTTTGGTGGAGGTTTTTTGTTGTTACTATTGTTGTTAGCTTGATTTTTATCCTTTTATTCTTTTAGTTTAGATATTGGGAATAGATATGTCTGATGAAAGAAATTTACTAAAGTATATTGTTTCCAATATTTGAAAATAACTTGCAGAGTATAGGTATTGAAAGAACAGTTTTTAAACATTAAAGAATGATCCCTCCAGTGATTCTGTAATCAAATCAATTTTATGCAGAAATAGAAATAACCCTTGCTTTAAAAAATGAACTTGTCAGGATTTTTAGCTCAAAAGACCCCAATTCTGGTCTGTATGGTATATATATGTATGTATGTGTACATATATATGTATATATGTATGTGTGTATATATATATTATAGTATGTATACATTTATATATACTTTCTATATACATACTACCTATATATAGATAAAATATAATTTTATTTTTAATGATAAAAATTTAAATTATTGATTAAATTATTGAATTTTTTCTTTTTCTTTATTCTTCATGATTATTTTCCTTTTCATTATCCATGCCACATTGTCTCTGTGTCTATGTACTCCGAAATACACTTTAGATGTCAATTAAGCATCTACAGAGCTAGGGCTAGGATGTTCTCTCCAAGAAGTTTGATTAATCTTTTTATGACAAATACATGTGAATTATCTTCACTGCACTTCCCCTGGATTGAGACCCCATGTTGTTACCCCTAAATTCAATCTTTATCCTCCTTTTTCTCTTCCAAAAGCCAAACCAACAAAAAACCCAAACCATAACGAACAAAAAGACAAACCTATAAAAATTATTTCCATTTGCTGTTTATGCAGAGACTTGTTAAGGGTATGTTACCTATTTCTCACCGTTTATGATAGAACCTTCCTCTTCTGCAAATCCACACCTCAAAATACATTGTTTAACCTTTAAAAGGGTTTATGATCTTTAGTTTATCGAGCATCAGTTCACCTCCATCTCTTCTCTTTCTTCCTCTCATTCCTGGATGTGCCTGTTAAAAAAAAAAATCTTGATCAATTTGTTATTATTTTGTTTTTAACATCACAGGTCAATATCTGTGCCTCTCTTTTTAAATGATTAAATTAGTGGTTCTCAAAGTATGGTCTAGAGAATCCTGGGGATCTCTGAAACCTTTTTAGAGGGTCTACAAATTCAAAAGTAGTTTTTATTTCCAATATAGTAAATGTCTATAAATATAATCCAGATAAACAAAAACGCTTTGGAGAGATCCTCAATAATTTTTAATAGGATAAAGATACTGAAAACAAAAGTTTGAGAACCACTGATAAAGCAACTGGCACAATGGATAGGGTGCTGGTCTTGGAACTTAGAAGACTTACATTAAAATGTCAGACATTTACAAACTATGTGACACTGGGCAAGGCACTTGATTTCTGTGTGTCCCACAGTTTCCTCATCTGCAAAATGGGGATAATAATGGTACCCACCTCTCACAGTTGTTGTCAGGATAACATGAGATAACAAATTTAAAGAGCTTTGCAAATCATAAAGTTCTATGTAAATTAGCTATTATTGTTACTATTAAAAGTTTTATTCTTTTAACTCCCAAACAGAATCAATGCTTCTTTGTTACAAAATATTCTGGTTCATACTATATGTTTTACATTTAAATTTTTAAATTAAAAAAAAGGAATCAATGTAATGACAATAGCTAAGTAAAAAGATAATCCAATGAAATATCTATTCTGACTGAAATTTATTGTTTATTTTTTCTATTTTAATAAAAAGAAGATATTAAATAATTTTAACATTATTATAATTTATAATAATTTGAGGTAAAACAAAAGTCTACTCTTTACATAAATATAATTCTTCATATGGCTCTAAAGACAAAGCAATTTGGAAAACTGAGACTGGGGAAAGAAACATATATCTTTTTAATTTGTTTTTAAATCCTCAGTGATGGCGGGAAATCTAATCAAAATATGTCTTAAATGAATTTCTTGGTATTTTATACAAGAATAGTCATTACATTATATCATGCTAAGACAAATATTATCCTTTATTCTATGAAAATAAGTAAAATATCAAATATTGAAATAAAAGGACTACATGTAGGCCCTTAGCAGGAAATTTAAGTTTACATGCCATTCTAGAGGAGATCTCATGTTTTTCATATTATAGAGGCTGCTAAATCCTTTTATACAAGCCAGATCCTGTAATGTAGAATTCAATCAACACAAAAGTGTTTCTTTCATCTATAATTAGGGGAACATTGATGGGGTCATAAAAACAATGACTTCAGTGACTGGAGGGCTGAAAGAAGAGTTCCATTAGGACCAGCCAGGGGCTGCCTTTTTCTCAACCTATTAGGAAGCATCTGTCCTGCATTCAATAAAAGTTTAAGCTTTTATAGGGGTTCAATTTCATGACAATTTCATTGTTAGTTTATTTGTCCATACATCTGCTTGCACTTTCAATAGATTTCTTCGCATTTTTTTTTCTTTTTTAATTTTCCAAAGGAAGGAAAATGTTGAACAGCAGAATATTTTATACTTGCAAATGATGTTTATGGAAGATTAATATCGAGAATGATGGTCTGTTGTCTTCTTTCAAGAATAGATACAGGATGTCCCAAAAGTCAAAGTGCACTATTAACCTATTAAAGTTTATTATTAGTTATCCTCATAATTACATAAAATAATGAGACTATTATTTAAACTATTAAAGATTATTAGTATTTATAATTATAAAATTAACCATATGATAGAATTATTATTATTTAAGCTATTATACCTTATTATTTATTAATATAACTATTAAATATGCATAGTTATTATTTAAGCTATTGAAGCTTAAAACTGTATTAAGACTTTTGGGGACATCCTGTATAAAGTAGCCTTTTAATTATGGCTTCAGTAGGTAATCATTGAACTGTGTCTTAAGGAAATAGTATCTTAAATACAAATAAAAAGAGTATATTCCCAGCTGTATAGCAGTTAGTGCAAAATCACAGGGATGTAGCATGTATGAAAAACAGAGAGAAAACCAGTCTTATTTTTTATTCCTCCTAGGCTGAACTATTGTTGAACAAGATTATAGTATGGCATAGTATTGTCTATTCAAGATGTTCTTCAATTTTTAAGGATTAATTCTCTGAAATGCAAATTACAAAAACTTTGAGGTACCAATATATATATATTGGTATACCAATATACCAATATAGCCAATCAGATTGGCTAAATGACAGGAAAAAATAATGATGAATGTTCCAGGGTATATGAGAAAACTGGAACACTAATACATTGTTGGTGGAGTTGTGAATTTATTCATCCATTCTGGAGAGCAATTTGGAACTATAATCAAAGGGCTACCAAAATATGCATACCCTTTGATCAAACAGTGTTTCTATTGGGTTTGTATCTTAAAGAGATCATAAAGGAGGGAAAGAGACTCCATGTGCCAAAATATTTGTGGCATCCCTTTTTATTGTGGCAAGAAACTGGAAACTGAATGAATGCCCATCAGTTGGAGAATGGTTGAATAATTTATGATATATGAATGTTACAGAATCTTATTGTTGTATAACAAATGATTTCAGAGAGGCCTAGAGAAACTTATATGAACTGATGCTGAGTGAAATGAGCAAAACTAGGAGTTCATTTTATTTGGCAACAGCAAAATTATATGATGATCAATTCTGATGGACATGGCTCTAGTCAACAATGAGGTGATTCAAACCAGTTCCAATGGTCTTGTGATGAAGAAAGCCATCTGTACCTAGAGAGAGAACAGTGGGAACTGAATGTGGACCACAACATTGTATTTTCACTTCTTTTGTTGTTTGATTGCATTTTGTTTTCTTTCTCATTTTTTTTTCCTTTTAGATCTGATTTTTTTGTGCAGCATGACATTTGTGGAAATATCTGTAGAGAAATTGTACATATTTAAAAGAAAAGAAAAAGAAAAAAGGATTAATGTTCTATTTTTCTGGTCATAAGAAATAGTTTTACTTCTGATGGTACTGTTTCAGTACAGTTTTTGTGCTCAGTTCTTAAGAATATGTTGAGATATGAATTTGCATATGTATTTTTGTTATCTATCAGTTTTTAAAGGATAATGAACTTCTATGAATATTATACAACTTTTGTTTTATATTTAACCATTAGGTCATATGTGGCTAGGTATATGATAAAGATTTGCAAATTGCAATGGGGTATTGTCTAATTTCTACTTGTGCCTTGCACAATTCGCATCAATCAATAATTTCACACTCCCTAAAAATAACCCTTCTCTGATTTCTGGCAGTGGTTAGTTGAATTCATTGCAATAAATCTATGTCTCTAAACAAATTCCCCTGGAAACCCTTGGGTTGATGCTTATTTGTTCATGTATTGTTGCTTTGGGCTCCACCCAACTCATCCTTGCAGAAGATAAAAACTTAGTACATCTCCTGGCTAAAAATTGGAGATTCAAGTGCTTGTCACTGGGTGATTATGCACTACTCCAAGAGGGGAAAACTTCACCAGTTTTCCCTCCCAAGAAAGATAAATGCCAACAGCTTTTTTTTTTTTTTATTTTCTTCTCTTTTGATGCTATTTTTGTAGCAATACATTATGGCCTCTTACCTTAAATGTTACCTCCAAGCTTGTAAGGGATCAGAAATAAATGAAAGATGAAAGAAAACACAAAGAGTTACATACACATATGCACACGTGCGCGCACACACACACACACACACATATTTTTTCCCACTTCTAGTCTTTCTTTTATTGTTCTGTGGAGTGATAGTTTTTGGTTCTTAAAATATTTTTAGTAATGTTTTAGCCTGTTTATCATGGTTTCTGGGATAAGATAGCAATTCTCTTCTTGCTTTTTGACAAGAAAGCAGTTGTGTTTAGATTGATACAATGGGCATTCCATTTTATTAATATTGTTTCCATCAGACAGATACTACTCACCTCCTCACAAAGAGGTAGTTGCCTCAAGCTACAGAATGACCTTACATTTTTTTGACATGGTCAATGTGGCAATTTGGTTAACTTGACTATGGATGTTCACTTTTATTTTTCTTAATTTTCTCATCTCTACTTTTGTTTTTCTTTTAAATAGAGGGATGTGAAAAGGAAAGAAAATAGAATTTTCTAACTTTTAAAAAGCTAAAAAAATTGTTAGAACATTTTTCAAATTTATTATCTTTTTACATTTCCAAAAATGTATATACAGATTCATATAAAGTTAATTACTTGTAATGTCTTCTTCCCATTAAGGTTTAATATTAAAATGCTTGTAAGTCTCTTGACAAACACAGTTTTGCTTCTCCTTAAAACTTTTCTGCTTCACATGTCTTATGTGCTTATTGAATCCAAGTGCATATTGATATCACAGAATAAAAAGTCATAACAATGTGTTTTCCAGTTGAAACATATATTTTCATGTCACCTTTGTATAGAAAGTGATTAATAAGGTGTTTTGGAATAACTTGGAAGTTATATCGTTGTATTTAAGAGAAAGGATAATGTACTTTAGTGCTTTGTGTCTATCATATCAAAATGTTTCAATTCCTACTTGCCTGGATAGAAGAAAATAAAAGGAAGTAGAACTATAAGAAGTTCAAACTATTTCCCTAAAAGATGCCATGTTGAATATATATTGCTCTTGCTGTTATTATGTTGCAGTGTTTAAACAACAGTTTTCCACATGAATATCCATTTCTCTTTTGTTCTTATTATATTTGAATCTATTTTATATATTTGTAGTGTATGAGTAAACCATAAATGTATATGAGTCAAAATCTTTGCAACAAATAATCTCCAAAAAAGCATATAAATATTTCGAACATTTTTCTCAATAATTACCACATCACAACTGAATTGTTCCTTAAATCTCTATTTTGGCACACTCTTTTTTTTTTTCTTGGCCAAAGTACTTTTTAAAGATAGTTATAAATTTTTGAATTATATGAATTGTAGATACCATGTATAATGCTCATAAATATGTACTTTATATGTATTTGGAGTTGCTAGTTTTCTCAGATTTTCATAGTAGATATGTGATTTTTTTTTCAAAAAGGTTAAATTATGTTTATGTCTGAGAAGAAACTGATAAAGTGGTTTTCATTCAATTCATACATCAAGCAAAGCATTTGAGTCAATAGTTATATACCAAGCTCATTCAATTCCTTATTTTCAGTTTTGCAGACACTAGTTTCTGGCACTTTCATTAGAATAACTGTTCTGTCATTGATTCTACTAGCAACATAAAAGCTTTTCATATCATGTTTCATGCGAGTTAATCTTGCCCTTGTTTTGTACTTCTGGAAACTTCTTTGTAGTTTCTTTCTTCTAATTTCTTTATTTCCCTCATTCTTGGAACTCTAGCTAAAAGCCCATTAGAATAGGAATCTTTCTTCATTGAAGGAGATCAACAAATTGCATCTGTAGGAGAAGTGGCAAGAGTGGGACAGTGAGATGTGATCTCTTCAGTCTCTTCAGTTCTTCTGGAATCCACTTCAAGAGAGAAAATGACTAATGCCGCCCCCCCCCCCTCTTTTAGGTCACTGAAAGTGAAAAAAAGGAGACTGAAAAGAAGCTTACATGAAAAGAGTTGGAAATCTCCATCATGTTCTTATTTACAATGTGCTACACTAGGGACTTCAGGGAACTTTTCCATTGAGTAAGATCTGGAACTCTCTCTCTCTTGCTTAAACTGAATCACTTCTCTCCTAATGGAGTTCCTTCACTGTTGGTTGTCTAGTATATATTCTCCTAACTGTACTTTCTTGGATAAATAGGTTTCTTTGCTATTGGCTTCGTGTTCCTTGTGGAAATGGTATTTGGTGAGAAGGGTGTCAAAGTTTGGATATGTCCTTTCCCCATTAAGAAACAGTGATCACTAGTTTAGCTTAAACCAGAAGTTACATCCTCTGGACTAACAGAGATTAGGTATAATTTTAGCCCAGTATCACTTCTCTTCAGAGGTAGAAATCAAAATTGTAAAGCTATTCTCACAGTTACTTGGAACTCTTGGAGAAGGGTAGGGAAGGAGACTCTAGAAATGTATTTCAGGTTCACCCACAACACTTCATTGCTACAATAATAAAGTGGTTTTTTTAATGTTAGATTGTTTAGTTATTCATTGCTCTGCTTTTACTTCTTGTTTGTCTTAATCTTTTGACTTTTGCTTTCAGTTATTGAATAATAAGTTATATAATTTTATATATGTATGACATACATAGTAAATAACAGAAAGGGGATAGAGAGAAAGTGTGTTTAAATGAACATTTATTAAGCACTTACTATATTCTAGATATTGTTCCTATCACTGGAAAGACAAATATAAACAAGAAGAAAGATACTCTCTTTCCCAAATGAGTTTACATCCTAACAGGGAAAGGCAACATGTAAAAGGAAGCTGAAGGGGTGGGGAGGAAAGAAAAAAGATACTTTGCAGCGGGCATTCCTGAGAAGTCAGGACTGCAACATGGTGAAAAAATGAAGTAGTGGCTGCTCTGGACACCCTCTTTGAATGAAAGTCTTTGAAAGAACCATACAATCAATCAGAAGGAATTATAGAGAGGAGGAGAATACTTCCATGGTGAAGATTCCAAAGCCAAAGTGATCATCCAGAGTTAAAATGACATCTAGGACATGTTGGAGAAATCTGATGCACAGTCTAGTGAGAAATGAAGATACATCCCCTTCCCCTCTCCACTCCAGGCCACATGTTTTCTTCTTTGTTCTCCTTAATTGGACAATATTACTTTCAAATTTTTACCTTCCATGCAAGGAAAAATCCTCAGATTTTCTTCCATTTTCTTTCCCTAGGTTTTCAACAATGTTCTCAAGCGATTCCTGACATGGTTGTTTTTGGCAATTGTCTTTAAGGGGATCTCATTTTGATAGTTCTGCCTTTTCTAATATAGTTTTTACAGTGGCAATTAATACTATATATAATGTTGTGCACCATGTTGTTTAAATGTTTTGTCAAATATTCTGGGAGAACACATTTGCTCAGGAGCTTTGTCTAGTTCACTGACCCACTTATAAAGTGAATTCCCTATACACAATTTGTTGCCATACAGGGTCCTAATAAATTTATGTCCTTTCTACTTCTCCCTCCTCTGTCCCACCATGCCTAAAGAATTGGTATCACTTTTTCACTGAGTTTTCTGCTTTCTTTCTATCTTTCCATCTTGTTTTTGTTGTTGTTGTTTGTTTGGTTGGTTGGTTGGTTTTTGTTGTTGTTCTTTCTACTTCTCTGAAGAGTTCAGTGTCCAGGAAATAAGCTGATTTTCATTAAATTATGAGTATGTTCTATATGAAGGGAAATACATGATGGGAAGGACAAACATTAGATTTTATCCTTGCGCCTACATCAAAGCTGTGTGTGTGTGTGTGTGTGTGTGTCTTTGTCTATCTATGTCTCTCTGTGTCTGTCTTTCTGTTCATTTCTGTATGTTTCTGTATCTCTCTATCACTGTCAATCTTTTTTCTCTCTCTCCCTCTCTCCTTCCTTCCCTCCTGCTCTGTCTCTCTTTCCGTCTGTCTGTCTGTGTCTCTGTCTCTCTCTGTCTCTGTCTCTCTGTCTCTATCTGTCTGTTTGCCTGTCTGTGTGTTTGTGTATGTATGTGTGTGTGTGTGTGCACAAAGAGGTGTCTTATTAGAATTACTGTTCATTAGCCTGTTGTAGTCTGATTCAAGACTGAGGCTACTGTTGGGAAAAAAAAAAAAAAAAGCATGAAACCTTTGATTATAACTGCTAGTTTCCAACCTCGTTATCATAGTATTAGGACATAATAAAAGTATTCATCTCTTTAGCACATTATGCAGATACTTATAGCTTGCCCTCATCAGTACAACGTCATTTGTACTGAAACATTTCTAAAATGGGGGGTTTTGATATTACTGACATGTTCTAGTATATATTTCATTCTTGTGGTATCAGGAAACAAAAAGAATCCCATTCATTTTCTTGTCCCCTGAGTCAAGCTGATCAGTAGAGATATTTTGCAACCTTTTGTGACTCTTTTTTTCCTCTCCTAGGAACAGATACATCACATTGACTGCTTTGCTAACTCAATCTGCGGTGTCTCCAGAGGCCAACTGGCTAGTGTTTTGGGCTCCTTTCCAGGCCTTCACTGTTATCATGGCAGTCTTTGAGCACACAACGTGTCTGATGAAGAGCACCCTGGCTGACATTCCTGTGCTTTGGCATTTCCCTCCCCCAGTTATAGCATAGATGATAAGTTGGCTTCCTTTTTTCTTCTCCTCCTCTTCTTCCTCCTCCTCCTCCTCCTCCTTTTCTTTCTTTCTTTCTTTCTTTCTTTCTTTCTTTCTTTCTTTCTTTCTTTCTTTCTTTCTTTCTTTCTTTCCTCCCTCTTTCCTTCCTTCTTCTCCTTCTTTCTCACACTTTATTCTCCCTTCTTCTTTCCCTTATTTCTTCTCTTTTCTTCCCCTTTCCTCCCCTGTCTTCTTTCTTATTCTCTGTTCCATTGGTGGATAAAATAACTTTTTTATAATTGATAAAATCATTGGGACGAAAGCTTATTCACTTTGTGTATATCTTTTGATCTGTATACAAAATTATTTTCATCATAAAACACATTTGAAAATTGTGGACACAAATTTTATCACTTAAATTCATTGTTCAGTTTGTAAATATGTCTTTTCACTGTAGTTCATTTATATAATACTAGAAAAATTGATTAAAGGAACAGAAACTAACTTAAATAACTTATTAGAATGTCCACATGACAGCACACAACTAGCTTCACCCTCTTGTTTTTACCCACCACCCTCCAATCCAATTATCCAAATAAAAACTTATTTTTTCCAAGGAGTAAAAGTAGTCAAGACAGAAAATTACATGTCTCAGATCTATTTTAAAGGTAAAGGATCTCAGTTAACTGGGCTTTGGAGAGAAAAAGAAGGAAACTTTGTAAGGGAGTATTTTCCTTCACCTCCAATCTCAAAATCTGCTTGTCCAAGAACCCCATTATCCATCTCTGCTACAAAGCCAGCTCTCTCTGGTAACATTTAACTACTATAGTCCAAGTAAAAAGTTTGCATCTCAGTTCCAGGTATGCTTTCAGATTTTTCTTGTGCTGATCACAATAAATAGAAGCACTTGAAACTGCTGTTGCTGTAGTCATATCAATATCATATCATATCAAATCATAGCTCTATGGTCCATCTCTCCATTCCCAGATGCATAGAAGGAAAGAAATGGACTCGTGGAGTGGAATGTCTCTTCCTAAGAAAATCCAGTTAAATATTGGGTCTATGCTTAAAATTTTCTTCCTCCCCTTGACTTCTCACTTGCCTTCACTCTTGAATGACCTTTATAAACTTCATTAATACACAAATTGACATTATAGGAGGAAAGTAAAGGATGAAGGAAGCACCCAAGAGGGAGGTGTTCTTACTTGCTTCTTATCTAGCAATATGGAGTTCCGCTCCCTACCCTTCCTCTGGGAAGAAGTGTTCCTCAGGCACTTCTTCAGCCTTCCTCCTTCCCCCATACATACCGTGTTTCCCCGATAATAAGACCTATCCCGAAAATAAGCCCTCCCCTTACTGTGTAAGATTCCTCTAAATAAGCCCTCCCCCGAAAATAAGCCCTATTGAGACTGCTACTGTAGTGAAGGTGATCCCCTGTGCTACACGCTACATTACAGTACCCTCTGTATGCACTGTCCCTCCTCCTCCCCTCCTCCCCCCAGTGAAACGCACCACTGCGCTCTGAGCTGCATTCAATCAGAGCTGCAGCAGTGAGCATGTCATCCTGTTCTTCCCCAGTGATTTGCTTGCTGGCTCCATTGAGAGCAGTGCTGCGGAGGAGATCTGAGGCAGGACAACATAAAAACCCGATAAGTAAGCGGGAGTGAGGGGGCATGATGGAGGATAAAAGAAGAACTCTTTTTTTTATTAAAATTGCTGTCAATGTTCATTAAAATAAGCCCTCCCCTGAAAATAAGCCCTCTGTGTTTTTCTGTCCAAAAAATTAATAAGACAGTGTCTTATTATCGGGGAAACACGGTACACATACACATATATACATACACAATACACACACTTTTAATCAAAGCCCCTTTACTAATTCTGACCCCCCCATTCTGGACCTATAATAATAATGATGATGATGATAACTAGCAATTATATAACATTTAAAGGTCTGCAAAGTGCTTTATATATGCCTTCTCATTTGAGTCTCACAACAACCCTGAAAGGTAGGTGTTATCATTATTCTTATTTATCACTGAAGAAACTGAGATAGACTAAGGTTAAGTGATTTTCCCAGTCACCAAGTTTAAATATCTGAAATAGGATTTGAACTCAAATCTTCTTTACTTTATATCTGACACTATTTATTGTGCCATCTAACTGCCATAGTGTCCTTGGTTCTCATTCCTTGTCTCCTGTGACTATATGAGAGAAAAACAGAGACAGAGAGAAAGAAAGAGAGAAGGAGGAGGAGGAGGAAGAGAGAAGTAGAGGAGGAGGAGAGGAAGAGGGGAGGAGGAAGAGAGAAGGGGAGGAAGGGAGAAAGGGAGAAGGAGAAAAGGAGGAGGGGAAGAGGAGAAGAGGAGAAGGGAAAGAGGAGGGGGGAGGAAGGGAGGAGAGGAGGAAGGAAAGAAGGGAGAAGAAGAGGGAGAAAGGAAAGAAGGAAGGAGAGAGGAAGGAGGGAAGGAAGGAGAGAAGGAGGGAAGGAAGGAGAGAAGGAGGGAAGGAAGGAGAGAAGGAGGGAAGGAAGGAGGGAGGGAGGGAAGGAGGGAAAGAAGGAAGGATAAAGGGAAGGAGGGAAGGAGGGAGGGAAGGAAGGAAGGAAGGAAGGAAGGAAGGAAGGAAGGAAGGAAGGAAGGAAGGAAGGAAGGAAGGAAGGAAGGAAGGAAGGAAGGAAGGTAGATAAATTTCAAGCTCTCTCGATTTCCCTCACAAATAGAACAAATTTACACCTCAGGGGGAACACAAACTGGTGAAAAATTAAGAAGACTTGGGGCAGAACAAGGGACCTTCTGGCTTAATCAGAGATCTGAAGAAAGACCCAGGGCAGGTATTAACCCTTGTTAAATGCAAACACCTCTGGGCTGACTGCACAGAAAACCAATGGGGATCCCTGGGGCTAGCTGGGTGTGGCTGGAGCCTCAGGAGAAACTCGGGAAACTTTCACCTCCCTAACAGTTTAAGGATTGCAGATGATATGATGGTATACCTAGAGAACCCCAGAGATTCTACCAAAAAGCTATTGGAAATAATTCATAATTTTAGCAAAGTAGCTGGCTACAAAATAAATCCCCATAAATCCTCAGCATTTTTATACATCACCAACAAAACCCAACAGCAAGAGATACAAAGAGAAATTCCATTCAGAATAACTGTTGATACCATAAAATATTTGGGAATCTATCTACCAAAGGAAAGTCAGGAATTATATGAGCAAAATTATAAAAAAGTCTCCACACAAATAAAGTCAGACTTAAATAATTGGAAAAATATTAAGTGCTCTTGGATTGGCCGAGCGAACATAATAAAGATGACAATACTCCCTAAACTAATCTATTTATTTAGTGCTATACCAATCAGACTTCCAAGAAAATATTTTATTGATCTAGAAAAAATAACAACAAAATTCATATGGAACAATAAAAAGTCGAGAATCTCAAGGGAACTAATGAAAAAAAAATCAAATGAAGGTGGCCTAGCTGTACCTGATCTAAAATTATATTATAAAGCAGCAGTCACCAAAACCATTTGGTATTGGCTAAGAAATAGATTAGTGGATCAGTGGAAAAGGCTAGGCTCACAAGACAGAATAGTCAATTATAGCAATCTAGTGTTTGACAAACCCAAAGCCCCTAACTTCTGGGAAAAGAATTCATTATTTGATAAAAACTGCTGGGATAATTGGAAATTAGTATGGCAGAAATTAGGCATGGACCCACACTTAACACCATATACCAAGATAAGATCAAAATGGGTCTATGACCTAGGCATAAAGAACGAGATTATAAATAAATTAGAGGAACATAGAATAGTTTATCTCTCAGACTTGTGGAGGAGAAAGAAATTTGTGACCAAAGATGAACTAGAGACCATTACTGATCACAAAATAGAAAATTTCGATTACATCAAATTAAAAAGCCTTTGTACAAATAAAACTAATGCAAACAAGATTAGAAGGGAAGCAACAAACTGGGAAAACATTTTCACAGTTAAAGGTTCTGATAAAGGCCTCATTTCCAAAATATATAGAGAACTGACTCAAATTTATAAGAAATCAAGCCATTCTCCAATTGATAAATGGTCAAAGGATATGAACAGACAATTTTCAGAGGATGAGATTGAAACTATTACCACTCATATGAAAGAGTGTTCCAAATCATTATTGATCAGAGAAATGCAAATTAAGACAACTCTGAGATACCACTACACACCTGTCAGATTGGCTAAGATGACAGGAAAAAATAATGATGAATGTTGGAGGGGATGTGGGAAAACTGGGACACTAATGCATTGTTGGTGGAGTTGTGAACGAATCCAACCATTCTGGAGAGCAATCTGGAATTATGCCCAAAAAATTATCAAAATGTGCATATCCTTTGATCCAGCAGTGTTTCTATTGGGCTTATATCCCAAAGAAATACTAAAGAAGGGAAAGGGACCTGTATGTGCCAAAATGTTTGTAGCAGCCCTGTTTGTAGTGGCTAGAAACTGGAAAATGAATGGATGCCCATCAATTGGAGAATGGCTGGGTAAATTGTGGTATATGAATGTTATGGAATATTATTGTTCTGTAAGAAATGACCAGCAGGATGAATACAGAGAGCCTTGGAGAGACCTACATGAACTGATGCTAAGTGAAATGAGCAGAACCAGGAGATCATTATACACTTCGACAACGATATTGTATGAGGACATATTTTGATGGAAGTGGATTTCTTTGACAAAGAGACCTGAGTTTCAATTGATAAATGACGGACAAAAGCAGCTACACCCAAAGAAAGAACACTGGGAAACGAATGTGAACTATCTGCATTTTTGTTTTTCTTCCCGGATTATTTATACCTTCTGAATCCAATTCTCCCTACGCAACAAGAGAACTGTTCGGTTCTGCAAACATATATTGTATCTAGGATATACTGCAACATATCCAACATATAAAGGACTGCTTGCCATCTAGGGGAGGGGGTGGAGGGAGGGAGGGGAAAAAAAAATCGGAACAGAAATGAGTGTCAATATAATGTAATTATTAAATAAAAAATTAAAAAAAAAAAAACAGTTTAAGGAGTTTGGGGTCTGAGTCCAAGAAGACTAGGGATCCTGGGCTGATTAGAACATTAGACCCATCTGTGCTGCAGACGCCCTGAGGGAGAAGGAACCAGCACCTGTGGGCACTTGCAGGAAGGTGAAGTTTTTGGTTTGGGGTACCTGGTCAGAGGGAGAACTGAAGTGAAGTTAGAAATATCACAATCGCCACCCCATGATTAGAGGTGCTTACACTAATACATCTCATTAAAAACAAAACAACAACAAAAATTGAACAAGCAAAGAAGATCCCAACCATAGAAACTTAGTATGGGAATAAGGAAAACTGGAGTTCATATTCAAAAGAGGGTAGTAAATTTAAAAAAAAAAAAAAAAAAAGCTTCATATCCCAAAGAATAAGGTAAAATGGCTCCTAGCCCAGAGATAATGTACAGCAGGACTCAAAAAACTATTTAAAAAGTAAATAAGAGCCATTGAGGAAAAATTTTAAAAAATTCAAGAAAAACAAGATTATGAAAAAAATTGTTCTACTTAAAAAGGAGATACAGAGTCTTAAAGATGAAAATACCTCTAAAAATTGAAATTGGGCAAGAGGAAGCCCAATGAAGCTGTAAAAGACCAAGAAATAACAAAACAGAATGTGGAATAAAAAAATAGAAGAGAATGTGAAACAAGAAAAACAACAGATCTGAAGAAAAAATCAAGAAGAGAAAATATAAGAATGATTGGATCACCTGAAAGCTGTGACCAAAAAATTAAAAAGGATCTTGACACAATCATTTGAGAAAATTGTCCTGGAGTGATAAAACATGAGAGGGAAGAAGAAATAGAAAAAATGTACCATTCACCACCACAAAGAGATCCTTTATGGAAAATACATAGGTAAAATATTGCCAAATTTTGAGACACCCTCGTCAAAGGAAAATAATTTACAAGAAACGAAGAAAAAACAATTCAAATATGCTGGAGGTACAATTAAAATTATGCAGGACATAGCACAATAAAATAACCCAGATCCTGGAATCATATACACTGGCAATAAAAAAAAAAAAAAAAAAAACTAGGCCTGTGGCCAAAATATCATATACAGCCAAATTATCCATAATATTGAATGAAAAAAAAAACCAGATATTCAATGAACTTGCAGATTCTCAGGGCTTTCTTTCAACAAAACCCAAACTTAATAGAAAATCTAGCACTTAAAAGCCAATATCAAATATTATTTTCAAAGAACTTAACATAGACAAATTGTTTACATTTTCTACATGGAAATGTATATAATATGTTTAAGATTAAAATCAATCATTGGGTAGCTCAAAAAGAAGAATGGGACAGATTTTAGTATGATCTGACTCTAAAAAGCAAAACTCTGGGGAAAAAGTAAAAATAGTAATAATGTTATACAAATAAGGTACAGAGGAAGAATAGACACAAAAGCATTAAGGGGAAGGAGGGCTTATAGCTCTGAAAATCTAATCACTTCGGGAATGGATTAAATAGGCAACACTAAATATCTACCATGAAGGGTATAGCACCCTGAAAAATGTATAAAAGATAAAGGAGAAAGAATAGGGAAAAGGAACAGTATAAGGTAGAGTATAGAAAAATATGTAGATTTAGGGCAGTAGGATGAGTTGTGTAGATTAATAGGCAAGGGACAAAGAATAAGGTGGGGTACAGAAGAGTATGTAGAATAATGGTAATGGGACAGGTGTGTAGATTAATAGAAAAGGGGTAAAGAGGGAGTAGCATAAGATAATGTGGGGGTACAGAAGGGTGTTTAGATTAATCAGAATTGGATAAAATGTGTAGAGTAATGGGAATGGGATAAAGAGGGAAGGAAAGGGTAGGGAGAGAACATAAGAGATGGATCCATAGTGGTAGGTAGTTAAGTAATAGCAAGGCAAATTAAGGAGCAGAATTAAAGTAAGTGAGTTGTTGGAGATGGGAATTAAGAGATACAGAAACACTATACCAAGGATCAGTAGAATTTATTAGGAAAAAAATAGGGCTAGTAATCATTGATGTTAGACAAAGTCAATCTTAAAAATTCAATCAAGAGAGAAATCTACATTGTCAGCCATATTGTTTTAGATGCATATTTATATATGAGTAAATGCATATGCATTTATAACTTGCTTGATAGAGGTAGAGGGGATTAAAGGCAAAAACAATAAAGTAAAAAATGCTCAGCAGAGAAAAAAAGAGTAACTTACAAATAATCAAAGCAAAGATGGACACTCAAAAATATAATTTCATTATTATATATCCTTTCTTGAAATGAAAATTTATTATTATATATTTTTAATACTCTCTGATGGTCTGTTAAGCACATGTCAATGTTTTGTTTTGTTTATTTTCCTTTCCTATCTTTTTTATTCTCTTTTTTTTCTCATTTTTAATTTAGTTCAATAAATTAAAAAAAATTGAAGAAGTATTAGGATAGAAGGCCAGAGGTATCAGGTCAAGCTCTTAAATTCTCTCCATTATGGCCTTGCTAAAACAATGTACATTACTGACATTTAGTGGAGGATTGCATTTATTTCCAGGGAAAGTTGCTAATATCTCACAAATTATTCCACAAATTTTACAATATGTGGGGTTTGCTATAAAGCAGAAATGTGCATGTTCATTTATTTTTATTTTTCACCATGTTTTAAAAATTGCAACCTCCTTCATAATATTTGAAAAAAACATATTTTTTTTTTTTACCAAAGCAGTGCTCAAAGATTTTAAATTAAATGATTCAAGGCTATTTTGTTATTATTGTAACTCAAAAATGGTAGGTTTATTTTTCAGGTTAAAATCATATATAATCTTATAAATAAAGGCTTTGTGAAATCATTAGAATAATGCTATATACATGAAAGGCATATAAAATTAGCTCAGATATGTGTGGAGTGGGGACTATGTAATTTTGGAAAAGATTTTAAGTAGATCCTTCACATTCTCTACTCCTGTCTTTTTTCAAAAAAAGTACATTTGATTGTGAGATGCATAATGGATCCAGCCAGTGAAATCTCATCTTGAAAAAATTGTACACATCGTTTTTTAAGATTCTAAAGTTGTATCATTCCTTTGCAACCTTTAAGTTATTCAGTTATCCACATAATGAGAAGCAGTCCTATTTCTTTTCACAATGTTCCTTTAAAAACAAACAAAAACAAAGAAAGCAGACTAACATAAACCAAGTGCATTTTCCTCTCAAATTTGAAGTTCAGTGCCAAAGGGAGAGTTACATTTTCAGGTTGAATTGACTAGAAAATCTCTAAAATAAACCCTAAAGGAAATCACTGTTTTGTCCTAAATAGGTCTATAATGTTCTTGTTGTAGGTGAATGCCACCCTTTATCTGCCATCTGCCTGCCCTATCCATCCATCCCAGACCCCTTCTTCAAAGAATGCTACATTTTCAAAGTCAAATGATGTCATTTGAATTGCAAATCTTGTCACATCTGTAGTTTTATTCTCTTGGACTAGGATGAGTGGCAGTGGTATATAAGAGTTAACAAACCTTATCTAGTTTTAAATACATTTCTTGCATTGAAAACTAACAGAGCTGAAAACTGAATGGGGAAAGGCTGGGCTCTGGTATTCATTCCTTTATTGAAGTATTGAAAGAGCTGTATGAAGGAGACCTGATAGAAATGTCATGGCATCATGGAAAGCAGCTAAGTCCAAGGTAGGAAAAGAAAAGGTTGAGTTTGATGCTTTAAATGGGATGCTAGGAGCAGTCCATTGCACTTTTCAGAAACAGAGCCTGAGGCTATGCATGTCCTTTGATTCAGTGGGACCTCAAAATGAAGGGAGTCCATCTTTCAATCACCCATAGAACCAAGATTTTTGAATAGTCTCGTGTTCTCAGGATACAACTTCATTGTGATATATGGCAACAAGTTTTAAGAAAAAAGAAATTCCAGGAGAAGGAAGCTCTTGTTCTAGACAATGAAATTTCCTTTGCATCCTGGAACTTCAATATCCCAGGGGACCTGGGCAATGTGACTACATTATGTTCTTAAATTGACTCTATATTTACTTTTCTTGAGATCTTCTTCCCCTCTTAAATTAGTGATGGATGGATAGAGAGAAAGAGAAAGAATAAAAAAGAGAGGTGTATGTATACACTCATTAATATTAAATATATACACAAACACATATATGTATGTGTGTATATACAGATACACATATGTATATATTTTACCCTGGGGACACACACACACACACACACACACACACACACATACAATGTGAGTCTCTGATTTCAGTTAAATTTAGGATCTGGGTAAATAATTTGGAAGCCACAGACATTATATCTAAGAGGCACTTACATGAACCTTTTTAGCATATGAATACAGACATGCTATCCACATGTTTTCCCATACACACCTTCTCACACTTTAGATTAGAAGGTGCATTAAAAAATGACCTTCTTTAGAATACAGACTATATGTATCTCCTTGTTTTTGTACTCGCTGTTCTTAGTAAATTGCCTGGTGCAAAGAAAGCACTTAATAAATATTTGTTTTAAATTAATTTGATTTGGCCAGTGATCCTTGCCCTTGTTTTCACAGTTTTCTCCCAAAGTATCTCACCAAGATAATAAAGCTCTTTTTCTACATCTTTTCACATTCCATAGATTCAAAGAAACATAGGAAGACTTGTATGAATTGATGAAAAGTGAAGAATGCAGAATCAATAAAAGTATATGGAATAAATATGGTAAGATACATAAAATAACATTAGCATCAGAAATTAAATTAGATTAAATGGCCAAACTTGATGACAAATAATGAAATATATTTCAGTAAGGTGATAGACTTTAAATACAAAATGTCACATTGTTAGATTCCATTGGCATGTCAACTGGATTGACTTTAATAGTTTTTTATTTATATGAAAAGCTTGGAATAGGGAGAAAGAGTAATCATTTAACAAGAAACTCCAGCATAAAATAAAACATTTAAATTTTAAAATATTCTGTGGATATCTTGCAACACTCAGGTAGCCCATCTGTTTTCCTCTTTTTTTTTTTTTTTGATACATATAACAGATGTGACATACAAAAGACAAATAATAATAATTACTACGACAACAGCTACTGCTGCTGTTGCTGCTGCTGCTGCTGCTGCTACTACTACTACTTATTATTCCTTGATGTTGTTTCTTCCTAAAGGAGAAGCTTTGAGTTAATGAAAACACTGAGCAATTTCCCAAATGTAATCCAGTCCATTCTCTTTCTTCTATTTGTTTCTGGTTATAGCTCAATATTCATTTGTAGTGTCTGTCCATGATGCATATACTGAGGGATCAATTTTATAAATTGTATAACAACAAAAAAATTATATTAATTAGTATTTATGTAGACTTTAAGACTTTCAAAGTGCTGTATAACCTCACTTATTTACATAACAATCCTGAGAGGTAGATACTATTTGACATGTAAGGAAACTGAGACAAACAGATATTATGTCCCTGCTAAGATTACATAGCTAGTAACGAATTTAATCTCAGGTCTTCCCTTCTAAAAGTACAGCACTCTATCCACTGCACCACCTACCTCCCTATCTGAAATTGCTTCAACTGTATGTTGCAAACTTGCCAAAACAGGAATCTTTAATTCTTGCTATTAGCTATTCCCCTCCAACCCCTGCCTGTCCTCCTCCTTACCCACTGTATGTATTATGAGGTAAAATTCTTTTGGGTAGTTGCAACTCTCATACAGTTTACTCTGTAGGGTGTTCATGTAATTGCTTCATGCAATTAATACAACATCATCTGAAAAGAAAACTACTTGAAGGATGTCATAAGAACTTAAAGAACTTGAAGAACTTCAAGTAGTTCTTGAAGGATGTCATCACCTGTAGAGGAATCTCTTTCCTTTTTGGACACTTATCTGGACATTTTATATAATACAGATAAATGTTTTTGGTATGTTTATATCTCATTTGATATTTCTGACCAGAGAGCTATTGAACAAAGCTGCTTCCCTTTTTAATCTATAAAGGAAATTAGAATGATTTAATATATTCTTTGTAGACACTTGATTATAGAAGAGTCCTTAATGCTGTCTTCCGTCCCACCAAATTAAATTATATTTTTCAGTCAATAAACAATAAAGTTTTTGCACTTCTATACTTATTCATTTAGTTGTATTAACATAAAGATTTGGGATCTTATGTCATATCATCTTCTTTGTTATTGTATTCTTATATTTTCATCAGAGATATATCTGATGTATGTCTGAGCATCTTTTTTCTTTCTTTTTTTTTTGAATTCGTAAAACAAAAATTTTTTAATAGGCATATGTTAAAAATTAAGATAATACAAAATTGTTAATAGGCACACATTAAAATTAATATATAACATATAACACAAAGATTGTTAATAGGCACATATTAAAATTAACACATAATATATAACATAAAAGTGTTAATAGGCACTTATTAAAATAAACATATATAACACAAAAGTTGCTAATAGGCATATTAATAAGGGCATTTTGGGTGGCACAGTGGCTAGACGGCTGGTCCTGGCATCAGGAAAACTTCTCTCTGGTTGTTGCTTAGTTGTGACAGCCTTGTCCAGCCCTTGTTGTCCCCATTTGGCCTTTTCTTGGCAGAGATCTTCCCTAGTGGATCCAGTGGATCCACTTTCTCTGAGCATCTTTTTTCATAGAGATTTTGCACTGATGAAAAATCTAAGTATATGAATTGGCAGTTATTGACTTTAATTCTTTTTCCAAAATAAAAGTATTTGTGATTTTATCCAAGTATGATCCATCTACTCCTCTTTCACATATCTTGAGAATATATTTATTGATGTGCTGACAATTACATAACTTTTAACATGTCTTCCCTGTGTCTACTAGATGTGATACAATTCCTTTTCTCTCCATATGTCCTTTAATGGTGTCCCTACTTATTCATGTTGCACAGTTCACTGGGGATTATTATCCAAAAATGTTTGCTTTAGTAGTAATTTCTGAAGAAAACATTTATTTATGGAAACCTTCACTGAACTTTTCCATTTTTCATATTTTTAATCTTCTTTCCAGTTGCATCACTAAGTGCTCTTATCCTATCTTAATTGGGTGTCAGGTCTTTCTCTCATAAGGCAAGTTCCTTAAGGATCTGGAGAGTTTTATGGTTTTCTTTTACTAATTGATTGATTGATGGGGTTTTTTTAAATTTCATTTGTAACCAGAATGCTAACATTGATATGTTTCTATTATTTTGATGTGATGTTGATCCAGTGATACTTGGACAGAAATTTCAAATTCCAAATAGTTAATTAATATTTATGGATAGTCTACTAACATGATTCTTAGTACCCTTTGCCTTTAGTTCTAGAACTCTGCCACCATCATTTCAGAGACTGAAGTTGTTACCCAAGACTGAGAGTCCTTGGTACATTTTTCTTTTTTAAGTGGTTACACAATGATTAGAAATAATTTTATATATCTTTTTATTTCATGGATTTCTGTGGCCAAAGAATTCCTCACTTACTCTTCATGAACTTTTCCACACTTAGCTAGACTATTCCTCACATAGTAGATAGTCATTGCTATCTACTAAAACGCTAAAACTCTGGATGGAACTTAAGTGTTTGAAAAGCTAAAACTAAAACCAGAATGTTTATTCATTATTTAGAAAACTTCTAAAGAGTCCTTATAAATCACAGTGCCTTCCTTTTGTTAATTATTTCTTATTTTCCCTATCCACGGGTACTTTGCATGCTGTCTTCCCCATTAGATTATAAGTGCTTAAGGTCAGAGGATGTCTTTTGCTCTTTTTTGTACCTTCAGTATGTAATACAATGCCTGGTATATAGTTGATGCTTAATAAATGTTTATTTATTGTTTGGATGTTATAAACCATTTAAAAAGTATTCAGAATACCTTAAACTTAAAATATTCCCTCTTCAGAGAAAAAGCTGTTCTTTGCATATGAAACTTCAGTGAGATAGTCTCAGTGAATGCTTTCAATTATGATTTTTAAACTATGTAGAGATATTCATAAGATCATTTTCTTGAAGTCAGAGAATGTTAGAACTGAAAGATACTGGAGACCATCTAATCTAACTTCTTCAAAATTCAGGTGATTTGCCCAAACTCATACATGTTGTGAATGGCAAAGCTAGAATTTTAAACTGGATCTTCTGGCTTCAACTGCACTGCTCTTCTGATTGCAGCATGATTCTACCCCTATGTGGCACTCTACCAGCTTTATTTTGAGCCAATAAAAAACTAATCATAAAGATTGTAGAAACATTTTAACAGAATGATTTTTTCAACTGAAATGTCATTTAGGAGAAATCATGTAATGGTTCATTTCTCGTTAAACCCCTAATGGCTGTTAAACAAGTGGCTAATTACCTACTCTAATGATGAAAAAAGAAATAAATGAAGGAAATGACCAATGTATAAAGTTCAGTCTGTTGTGCCAGACAAATTTGTAATTTTCTGAACAACTGCATTAGTGATTAGCTAAAGGGCACTCAGCAAATGGACTAGGCCTTCATAAAGCATTTGATAGTCTCGGAAAAGATTTTTTGTTTGGATTTGAGTTTGAACTAAATGAAGTCGTGTTGCCTGATTAGGGAAGTTTTCACAAGGATTGAGAAATTGGATAAAAGAACATAAACATGGGGTAATGATAAATGGCAATGTACAGGGGGAGGGGAGAGAAGGGAAGGGAAGCATCCAAATCAGCGCCAGAGGGTCAACACTAGGTCTGGTGTTGGTTAAAGTCTTAAGTAATTATGTGGAACCAAGCAGTAAACAATGCATTACTGAAAGTTTCAAACAATATATGGACATCATTTAAGAAAGACCTTAAAAAACTTGGAGTAGATAGAAAATGCTGTAAGGGTTGAACATATAGTAAATTTCAACTGAGAAAACCACAATCAGGGATCTAAATAATGCCATATTTATGCCAAGAACATGGGAAATTAGGAAAGTAGCCAATTAAAGAAATTTACTAAATTAGATATTTATGAAATATGTCTATTGTTTTTAAACTACACACACACACACACACACACACACACACACACACATATCAATGCATGTGGTTAAAAAGGGAGGTCTATTTATCTTTTTTTCAACTTGCATGTTTAATTTTCTTTTGTGACACAAGGCCCCAAAGTAATGATCTAGGGAAAGAGCTTTCTCTGGGCTCCCAAAGATCTGAATTCACCATGGGAGACCTGCTTCACACTAAAATGAGGGAAAGTGTCCTTTTTTTCTTTTGTGGTATTGCCTTTATCTTAAAGTAATAAGTCAATAAATAAACTTTTAATTAAACACCTACTATGTGTCAATCACTGTTATAAGTCCAGGGAAAACAAAGAAAGATAAAATACAGTTCCTATTCTCAAGATGCCCACAGTCTAATGGCAAAGAAAACAAGAAAGCTTGAAAGACTGGTACTTCCATTGCAACCACCAAGAGCAGTAGATGTTAGTAGTTTCTATCTGTATTGAGCTAAGTAAAATATTGAAAATAAACTACATGGCCTAAGATAGGATAGCTTATGTATGCTACAAGAAGTCCAACAGAAAACTTGGGGGAATTTCACCAGAACCTCACAAAGTAGAGAAAAAGGCTTTCAGTAACCAAGACCTATGAAGTTTTCCTTTTGCCAAATGTACTCTCAAAACTGAAACACATTTTATCCTTAGACATGTATAAACTTGTAGAGGAGTTTGGTTTCTTTGTTAGTTAGTTTGTTTATTTGAGGGAAGAAAGATTGTTTATATCAACTCTTCTCATTATCTCAACGTAATAAATACCTATTTCTGTCAGGCAGTCAATAAACATTTATTAAACACCTATTATGGGCCACACACTATGCTAAGTCCTTGGGATACAAAGAGAAACTAAATTCTAGCTGGTGCAGTGGCTAAATATCTAATCCCAAATACTTATGAGTTTTGTGACCATGGACAAGCCATGTAATCCTGTTTGCCTCAGTTACCTCATCTGTAAAATGAGCTACAGAAGTAAATGACAAACCACTCCAGTGTTTTTGCCAAGAAACTTCAAACGCAATAACAAAAATGGAACAAGAATTATCAAACAACAACAAGCCCTCAAGGAACTTATAATCTAGTGGAGCAAGATAACAGGTTAGCAAATATGTACAAACAAGCTACATATAGGATAAGCAAGAAATAATTAAAGAAAGAAAGACATTAAATTAAGAAAGGTATGGAGAAGGCTTCCTGTAAATGACAAGATTTTAGTTGAAATTTAAAGGAATCCAGCAAAACCAGAAATTAATTCATATCTCTAACTAATTATCAACCAATAATCAATCAAATAGGACAGATAGGTAGTACAATGGATAGAATACTAATAAAATTTGGAAGGTTCATCTTCATGATTTCAAATCCAATTTCAGATACTTACTAGCTGTGTGACTTTGGACAAGCTATTTAACCCTTGTTGTATCACTTATTTATTTGTAAAATGATCTGAAGAAGGAAATCACAAGTTGCTCCAATATCTAAAGTCAAGAAAACTCAAATGGGGTTTGGACATGACTGAAAAATGACAATAACAAATCAATGAAGAGTATATAGATGGCGGTTCATAAACTAGAGAAAGCACCCTCTATGCCTTCATATATATAAATAATTTCAGATACAGAGATAATATTATGATAATAGCAGAAAGTGAAAAAATATTAAGAAGCCCTTTCATGAGAATGAAAGCTGAGAGTGTAAAAGCTGGCTTGAAGATTGAAATTTAAAAAACCTAATATCATGGGATGTGTTCCATTTCTTCCTGGCAAATAGAGAGAGAAGAGATGGAAGTTGTATCAAATTTATATTCTTGAGCTCAAAAATCACTGTAACTGCAGCCATGAAATTAAAAAATGCTTGCTCCTTGGAAGTGAAGCTATGGCAAATTTGTATAGCATACAAAAAGACAATAGGGAGAACAAATCAATCAATATTTAAAGAAACTAACTAACTATTCATAGGAAGGACAAATATTGAAGCTCAAAATTAAATTATTTGATCATAAAATGAAGACAGAATTTGTTGGGAAATATGTTGGCAAAATTTGAAGGCAAAAGGAGAAAGAAATGTCATAGACTGAGATGGATAGATAGTATCATAGAAGAAACAAACAGAAATTTGGACAGACTTCAGGAGATAGTGGAGGACAGAGTGCTATAGTCTATGAGGTCTCAAAGAATTGAACATGAATGAATGAAGAACACTATAAAAAATAAGAAATTTCCCATGTGTAATTCTAGCTCCTCAGTTGCATAAGGTGCTAAATTTTGTCAAAAGGATATATTGTACAGGCTCTACTACTTCATAGTATATTCTGCCAGACTCCAGACTTACCTTTCTGAAATTTCTGGAGACAATCACACCCTTTTGAATTCATAAATATATCTATATAATGACCTTTTGTTTGATTTTTTCATTAATATATTGTTGAATTCACTCTTTTGATTTCACTCATGCCACTTTGCTATTGCATAAGCTCAACCCAGAGAAAAAACACTTTGGGTTACATATACAAATACAGTGGTATGGACCTGTTGACAACCTTTACTATTTCCTGGGTAATCAAGTTAATTTTTTCTAAAACTTTTGTTTTTAACTTTTGCCCATTCTCTTAAAAACTCTATCAACATTTTTTTTTTCCTTTTGGACAAGGAAGCATCAATCTTTCTAAATTTTCTTGGTGATGGGTTAATGATCCTTGTACTTATTTAACATTGTATGGGTTTTTGTTTAAAGTTCTTCTAAATTTATAGAGATCAATGTCAAAAGTACAATTTAAGACTATTATTGCAAAGGTGTTAATTCTTCTGTATTCTTCCCACTAGACTTTTGATTTCCAGTTGACAGTCATTTTCAAAATATTCAACCTAACTTTTGTTTTGGCATGGTTTTATGCTCAGTGTGTTTTGATTAGAGAAAACCCAAGTATTTACAGATAGTGCCATCATCAATTGATTTGATTTGGCCTCCAAATCTAAGCTAAGAGCTTTTTGTTTTTTTTCTTCTTTTCCTTTCCCTGGGGTACACTAAGCATTTTTCAGTTATTCAGTCCAAAAGACATTTTTATATCATTGGAAAAACTTTCCACTAAAGAAGGAGCTATTTAATGTGTTTTTCAGTAGAGCCATATAACTTGATGTCACTGATATATCTCAAGAGATTAGTATAATTTTTGGTACAACTCTGTCTTTGTTTAAACCCATGGTGGGCTTATGCTATGTGGCTGAAAGATTCTATTTTTAAAAATTTAGAATACAATTTATCAATTGTTCTTGATATTATTGTCCTGGTGGTGTGTTTTAAATAGAGAATAATTTTTCATTTTGTAGTAGGCTAAGTTTGACTTAGAAAGGTCCCCTGATGATTTAGGTCCAATATGAGAATGAAATGAGATACTTGTAGGTTGCCCAGTAGTTAACAAAAGTAAGTTTATTTAGGCATAGCACAGATAGAACACTCAACAGAAATACAGAACTCAGTTCAGGTAGACATGGCCCCTGAATGAGGCTATTAACCAAGAATTCCTTCTTTTCCCCTATACCCCACTTCACATCACTCAGATGTTTTCAGCCACTCTATCCTCCTTCATTCCCATCTCAATTGAATATATTACTCTTCTCTTTGCCATGGCAATCCCTCTACATATACATATGATCCCAATGCATCCCATCTTTTCCATCAGATTGCTTACCATATAATCCTTATTTTTTTCACATCTTCAATATCTCTATGTATCGGTTTTTTCTTCTCTACTATATAAAAATATGTCAACATTTCCCTTCTCCTCAAAAAAAAAAAACCCTATTATTCTTGGTCCCATATTTCTACTCTTTTTAATGATTAAAATTTTTTATCAGACTATCTACATGTCTACTTCCTTTCCTTTCACTGTCTTCTTAAGTCTTTGCAGTCTTGTTTCATACTTTATCAATCAATCAAAACTACTCTTACCAAAGTTATCAATAATTTCTTAATTGCCAAGTCTAATGATGCTTTTTTCAGTCTGCATCCTTCTGGACCTCTCTGCAGCTTGTGATACTGCCAATCACCTTCTTTTCCTTGACATTCACTTTTCTTTAGATTTTTAGGACACTACCATCTCTCTCTCTTTATATCTTTCTATTAACTTCCGAGTCTATTAACCTCTTTCATCCAGGTCATATATACCTACCCATCTGGTGTCTTTCAGGGCTCTCTATTCTTGGTTCTCTTCACTTCTTCTATTCTATTTCACTTAGTAATCTCATTAACTCCCATGTATTCAATTATTCTCTCCATACTGAAAATTCTCAAATCTAACCTTTTATTCTGCTTGAAACTTTGTTTATGACTTCCATTTTCACAATTCAATTCTAACATCTCAAACTGAGTATCTCAGAACATGTTAAACTCCACATATGTCCCAAGACCCCATAAGAAACTACACACGCTAGCTTGCTAATCAGACATATTTCTATATAAAGATGAATTATGTCAAGTCAAAAAGTTTGTATTAACTGCTTTAAAAACTAAGAAATTACAGCCTTAGAGCATGCTTTAAAAATTAAGAAATTTGAGCCTTAGAGCATGGAGCTAATCAAATTTTAAGGACAACTTTCTTGGTTCTTAAGAAAGAACTATCTTAAATGACAATTGGAAAAAGACTTAGCCTCTTAGACGTATATACATCAAATACGTGATGTTCTTATTATGCTTAAATTGAGTTTATCTATTTGACAGAAAACCAAAAAATTTTAAAATCTCATAAAAGGAGATAGAACCAGTTATAAGGGAATTATAAAAAATTTTTCTGGTCCCAATGTTTTCACAGGAGAAGCCTAACAAACTTTTAAAAAATAATTACTATTCAGACTAGACAAATTATTGTGAAAAATTGAGTAAGCATCACACTGAATTCACTTGGTAAGGAAAATATAGCCCTACTAACTAAACAAGGGCAGAATAAATCATAGGAGAACTATAGACCAATATAATTTATGAATGTCAATTCAAAAATTTTAAATAAAATCTTGCCAGATGACAAGCAACTCATCCAAGAAATTATTCATCTTGGATTTATAACAAACATTCAAGGTTGGTTCATCATTAAGAAAACAAGAAACATAAGTAATTATGTTCAAAAATAACCAAAACAAAAACATCCCAGATCACGTGAATGTCTATTTCATTGATTGAGTTAAAAACAAACAAACAAACAAACGATAAACATTGGTAACAAATGGTTTGAATGTCTACTGTTTGTAGTATGAATTGGAATACAGTAACTGCTATAGACCTTTGATTTTCATTGAATTACTTGTCATCCAGGGAAGAAGGTAGGGAAAAAGGAGAGGAAAAAAATGGAACACAAGGTTTTGCAAAGGTGAATGTTGAAAACTATCTGTGTATATGTTTAAAAATAAAAAGCTTTAATAAAAAATTAATTTAACTTGCTCAGCCTAAACATCTTCTCATCTCTTTCCTCAGGAAGCCTCGCTTGCCTGCCTCATCAGCAGGAGTTGGTCAGCAGTTGATCATAATGGGTAATAGTGGTTTGGGGAAGGAGACCCTTTCTTCACAGATTTTTTTTCTCCTAGATAATGTCTGCTTTCATTAGAAACATTATGAACATATTGCAATTCTTCTAGGACCTGTGTAGAACCTTCCTTTACAGATAATGACCACAATCCATTCCATGTCTTGGTATACAGTTAATATGAGATGCTATGATTGAAAAAAAAAAAAGTCATCACATGGACATTTCAATTATGAACCTCATCAGAGCTTGTTCTTCAGAGACAAGTATTAGGGATAGTCCTAACACCAGTCTGATAATTTAGGTTTGATGTTGAAATGAAATGAAATAAGACAATGGCAAGATAGTTGATAATTAACAAAGGGAAATATATTTTTCACTAACCTTGTGAAGATATGCAATAAGAGTTTTCCTTCAGTAATATATCCAAATATATTTTCCACAATAGCAAGGCAGGATATAGTAAATTGAGTGGTCTTCAGAAATTCATCAAGTCTAAAGAGTCATGTGAAAAAATAAGTATTTGTATTTTATTGCCATAAGTGACCAGAAAGTTGCTTCACAGGAGGTAGGGGCAATCAACTCCCAGAAGTAGCTTTAATGCCTTTTGGGAAGCTAATATTTGTTGAAATAATACTTATTATTTCACAACATGTATATAGTCCATCACCAGGACCATAGTCAAATAAGTGTAATAGCTTCAGCAAGCAAGAGAATCCGACAAAGCAAAATTGAATTACCCCAAAGGAAACACAAGATACACAAAATTAGAGAAGCTATCCCAAATGTTCATATGGACTATTTGTGTCCAACCTGTGGCAGACAATTCTGAGCTCATATTGATCTGATCAGTCAGATCATATTGATCTGATCACTGTAACTCGACTCTAACATGGTGATGCCATTTTGATGCCATTTTATTCCTCTTCAAGAACACAGACTCATAGCTACATTGGAGCAATTGATTATTTTCTTTGGGGCACCACAATTTTAAAAATGTGTGTGTGTGTGTGTGTGTGTGTGTGTGTGTGATATGAGTTCCTTCCATTCCATACCACCACCGCACTCCAAGTCCTTATCCAAGTTGTGCCTTCTTTTGCAGAGAAGAATCTCTGCTCTTCTTAAACTAAATTATTAAGTTCATGCAAGAAGGCTAGATGGAAAGAACTAGGTCAGATACTCGCAAATTTTGGCAGGTGACTGCAATGGGCCAGTCCAAGTATAAGAACCCAAGAAAATAAGGGCAAAATTATATCATGTTTAAATCTGGTAATCCTAGAATATCATACCAGGAAGTTAATTCAACAGTTTTAACAATCCTGCCATGAAAAATAAAAGGCTTCCTTTTCATCACCTACTATTTTAGTTGTTCAATGATTTAGAGCTTCTCTAGCTTGTATAAATAATTCAAGGCATTTTTAGCAATGCCAGTCCATATAGTACAATTTCATCTTTATAAGCAGTGTGACCATCTCTAAGTACATAGATATCAATTTTTCTCTCTTTACTTCTAAAGGAATGGCCTAAATTAGAAAAACGGGTGTAATCTCAAGCATTTCCTAATGTCCTTATTGAAACAAAGGACATTGAGTTAGGAGTCAGATAGTTATGTTTGATTCTAGGTTCTATTATTTATTCCCTGACAACTTGGTTATATTTGGGTAAGTCAATTTTTCCTCCTTCAGTTTACTTATCTATAAAAATAAAGGATTTGTACTCAGTAACCCCAATAATTTTTTCAAGCTCTAAATCTAATGAAGATGATGATGATGGTGATGATGATGATAATGATGATAATGATGATGACGATGACGACAACAACGAGTATGGTGATAAATAATATTGATGATAAATAACATTGCATGGTTATGAGAGTTGGATTATAAGGAAAAGTGAGTGCCACAGAAATCAATGTTTTCGAATTGTGATGCTGGAAAAGACTTTTAAGTGTCCCTTAGGTAGCAATGAGATCAAATCAGTAAATATTTAAAGAAATTAATTCACACCATTCAATAGAAGTTTAAATAACTGAAATTGAAGCTTAAATACTTTGGCCACATCCTCAGAAGATGAATCACATTGGAAAAAAATCCTGATGTTAGGAAATATTGAAGGCAAAAGGAAAGGGGGATGGTAATGTGGATAGAAAATGTCATGGAAACAATGAACATGAATTCAGGCAAATATTGAGAGATAGTGGAAGAAAGAAGGGCCTGGAATGTTATGATTTATGGAGTGAAAAAGAGTCAGATCAAACTGAACAACAAACATTGAATATTTGCAAAGTATTTTATACATATTATCTTATATGATCCCTACAACAACCCTGGAAGAGAGATGCTCTAATTCCATTTTAGTGATAAAGAAATCATAGCTGAGAGTAGTAAAGTGATTCACCTAGTGTCACATGGCTGGGAAATATCTGAAGCAGGACTTCATTTCAGGTTTTTATTTTCCAGACAAAATCCTAGTCTTTCTCTAACCATATCAAAAGACTCTATTTTTTTGATCCACTTCGGAAGTCATGACTTCTCCTTTTCCACTGACATTACAAGTTAGAGGCCAAGTTGCCAATTTACATTACTTGAGAGAACTTCCTTACCAACAGTACCACAAGTCCAGACAATTCAGTCAATAAGCATTTATTAAGTGCCTACTATGTATCAGGTCCAGTGCCAAGAACTAGACACTATATAAACACACATTAGATATCGTACTAGGTGTTCAGCATACAAGGGACAAAAATAAAACAGATCCTATACAAGTAATTTTATATTCTTCTAAGGGATCAGATGGTATAAAGATATAAATTCATTTTGAGGGAGAGTTTATATTTACATTTATTTAATAAAATTTAAGTAAAATTAAAATAATTTAAAATGTTTAAATATATTTAAATAAATTTGTATTTATTATTATACTGAGAAAGTAGGAATTACAAAAGTTCTCTTGTAGAAAAGATAGTACTTAACTTTCGTCACAAAGGAAGCTAATAGTTCTAAGAGGTAAAGAGGAAGAGAATTTTAGACATAGGGATAACTTGTGCAAAATACAAGGAAGGGCAATGGAAGAACATGTACTGAGAACAGCAAAGATGTCAGTTACACTAAAATGGAAAGTTAGGCTAGAATGAAAAGTGAGAGAGAAAAAGCAAGTTATAATCATCCTGAAAAGAGAAGTCAGAGCCAAAATGTGAAAAGGGAAGAATACAAGACATTTAAGACTGTCTCTCCTATTCTTTCCCCATTTCCATTTTTAAAAGCTCATATAACATATCTTTTTCCTATGATTAAATATCTACATGTGATAGAGAAAACTAAAAAGTTATTATAAATTGTTCTCTATAACTGGTCTAATCTATAAAAGGATTTTAGCAATATTCTTTCCAGTTCTAACCTCCAAATAATGAAATAATGACATAATTCTGTTTCAAGTTGAAATGACCCAATAGGAAAATGTTTCAAATTAAACAGGAATAGTTCCAAATGGAGCCAGCATGAAGAGATAAGAATGCATATACCTCCATGGGAGGGTTCACTGAGAATAAAGCTCCTTTTGTTTATATCCCTCTTAAAGGTTCACAGCTGCTCTTTTTATGTCTCTCAATTTGAGACCATCCCCATTCTCCATGGCTCATTTGTTCATTCCTATGCAAGGCTATTACAGTTTCTTGGGAGAGGTCGGAGGTGAATGCTTTTGCTTACCAGGGCTAATCACAGACAATACAGACTTCATTAGTTTCTGCTACAATTCCAATTCCATGCCCAATATCCACAATGGCACTCACAGCCATCTTTTCCATATCCAAGCTATTTTCTGTTTCTTCCTCCAAACTCCAGGCAATTTTCAATGGCAAATGTCTAGTTCATTGGTGAACAAAGCTACAAACTCAACAATACAGGCCAGATTTACTCAATGGCTGATTCTATAACTAGTCCATGTAAATACAATTGAGAAGAATATTTTGTCTTCAGAAAAAAATTCTTCCTCAAATCCACATGCTTGAGCATAGTAATAAGGTTGTTTTTATTTATATCACAAGCCTTTATTCTGCTTATTATTTACAATTTAACTTGCACATGCCTTGTTGTGCCTAGTTTTTTGTATGTTGTCTTCCCCATTAAGAGTGTGACCTCCTTGAAGGCAAGGACCATTGTCCTTTCTTTGTATCCCCATCACATAGTAAAACCCTAATGAGTGTGTTTTGGTTGACTTATTTACTGATGGCTGATAATTTGATAAATCATAAAGGATACTGGACTGTAATTAGAAAAACATGAATCTAGATTCTGTTATATGCTAGCTATGTGATCCTGGACAAGTCCAAAGGTCAGGATCCTCAATAAATTGGAAGCACAACCATAAACTACATCTATTTTGCCAAGCTGTTGTGAGAAAAAGGTGTATAAACTTTTAAGTGTCATAGACATGTGAACTTTTAAGCTATTTAGAGAAGCTATTTATTATTATTATTAAGCTATTTAGAGAAATCATCTTTGGACAAATTTATTATTTTCAAACTTGACTTCTCATGCCTCTCTCCCTAATGAAGGTTATCACCTGTAGGTAGAAAGGAGGTATATGTTGTTAGATATGGCTAATGCATCAATGGAGCTAGAAGTGTCAGAAGATGAACTTTGAAGGCCAACTAATCCAAATCCTTGACTTGAGAGACAAGGAGCTTAAGCTCCAGATGTATAATTTGCCTAGAGTGAAAGTAATGGCATTATTAAAAGGAGGGGAAAACTTATTTTGTTTATTTTTAATATTTTATTAATAAGAGGCTTAATTTCTAAGTCACCCATCAATCTACTGTAAAATAAGTCATATTTATCTATCATTGTTCTCATTATCCCATTATTTTCACTAAAGTTAAATGAGAGGAAATCCTAGAAGCATGGGAGCTACTTAAAATTTGCCTTTAAGAGAAATTGGGACATAATGTTATTTTCTCAAGGAATGCATTATATTGAAAAATAAGCAAAGTATGGCCAATGCTATAAAAAATTCACAGGGGGAAGAAATGAGCTGTAATGTGAATTCTTATTTTTGGCTATATCCTTACCCTGCTGCATGACCACATATCAGTATTTTAACATGATGTATCAGACAGCTGCTAAGATCAATCCCTGCTCTGAGATTTTTGATTCACCTGGGATCCCCTTGGCCTTCTCATTTGGAAGTTGTGAGATAATGCTATATAATTGAAGGGTTGTTTTTCATTCCAAAATGGAACACAGGATAGTTGAATTAATAAGAGCACAGGCATACTGAGCATTTAAGATTTACAAAACACTTCCATGACAACAACCCTGTGAGACATAATCTAAGTAGTATTATCAACAATTTACAGATCAGAAAACTAAAGTTAATTAATTTACCTAGGGTCTCACAGCCAAGAAGTGTCAAATTTAGGTATCACAGAATCACAAATTCAGAGTTGGAAAGAACTTCAGAGACCATTTGCAAATGTATGTATGTAAATACATATGTATTTACCTATATGTATGTAAATATGTAAATTTGTATGTAATCTATATGTAAATAGGATTTCTCTCTACTGTGTCCTCAAGGAGAGAATGTCTCTAACAACTTTGATTAAAGTCTCTAGTTAGATAAAACCCAATAATTTTAAAAGCAACCCATTCTACTTTTAAGAAGTTTCTCAAATTGACAAGTCAATTGGTCAGTCAATAAACATTTATTAAACAGCTATAGTGTGCCCAGCACTGACCAACATCTAAATACTATTGTCTTTGCTTTTAATGTAAAAGAGAAATTTTCCACTTAACTTCAAACATTGTCTTCACTGATTGCTACATAAATCCCCATAGTTCTTACCAAGTGCCTAGCATATACCGAAAAAAAATTGTTAAAATCTAGATAATCTATGTCATCAAGAGTGCTCTCATTCTCTCCTGACTCCAAATTAACATCTCCCCTATATAGCAATTTTTGAACCTTAAAAAGAATTCTCAACATTTTGATTATTCATATGTACTACTTTAAGTCAAGTTTCAAACATTTGCATTTCCAAGCTAGTTATCCATGATACACTGTAAAAAAAATTATCACAAACTTTTATATATGTGGTAGGTTAGTTAATGACTGTCTCTTCACATATTTAAATCAACTCTTCCTTCCAATAAGAAGGAAGATGCCATTTTCTTGTAGTTCTCTCCAAAGACTAAAATTTTTCTCTTAGCAATGCAAAGAGTCTAAATGCATTAGGTCCTTTACATTTACCATATACATCAAAAATAGAAGGGGGGAAAGGACAAAATGTCACTAAATAAAAACTAAGCACTTTCTTGAATTCACTACTCATCTTTGAAGAAAAAAAATTTGCACACCACATACAGGGCAAAATATAAGCACTAAATCTCTGCTAAAGAGTACTTGAATTGTGGAAACTAATTAAATAAATTTTTATAGTTATCTGGTAATGTGACAAAGTACCATGATTCAAGAGAATGCATAAATGGATCATAGAGACTTCTCTCCAAAACCAGATATTTAAGCTGAAAAATATTGCTTTGGTCAATAGCTAAAGTACAGAAAAATAAACTTTACCTGAGGATTCAAAAAATCAGGTCATTATAAAGGTGGGGAGGCAAGTCTTCACTATAATTCTTATGAGAGAAAGTATTAGTAAAACTGAGTTTCTTCTTTTTTTGAAATTAAGATTTTTGATAGAACCCCAGTGCCATTCATATCTTTATTTTTAATGGTATGGATGATGATTTTTGATCAGAGCAGAAAGTGTATTGAGAAGAAACCGAATCGCACCAAGTTTTCAATCTTACTCTCTCTTCCAAAGTCATCAAAGTCCAGTGGCAGGACAAAATACAGGAAGATTCATGACAGTACAGGATGCAGTGAATGCTCTTGACATCTTCAATGTCTGACCAAGCCCTTAGCATTCCAAAGTGCCTGCTTCAGCTGCCTGCATGGCCATTAGAACAAACTGTTTTCATCTGTCCATCCCACCAAGAAAAGTCTTCACATGTTTGGGGTAAACATCCCCCTATCTCACAAACAGGTTTGAGAACTGGCAGTTTAGCCAATCTCCTGAGAACTTTTACCAAAGTGTGATTACTGTGCATGCTACAGCTTCTTGGGGCCACAGGTGAAAGTTAGATGATGATGGACACCAAAGGCATATGAGCAACCTTGAAAAGGGCTCAGCAAGCCTTCACATCAGAAATGTTACTCCTTCCTTAACATCCCATACACTACTTTTTAAAAAATATATAATAAGTAATATAATTATTTTTGTATTTATATTATGTAAATTTATATATTGTATATCATATCCATTTGTATTTATGTTATGTATTTTATAGTTAATTTAACTTAAAAATATATTTGTGATGAATTGTGATGACCTGCAAAATAAGGTGGTCCTTATCCTGAGATGACAAAAATAAGAAAAATAATCTAGTTTCTGCCCCTGAGAAGCTATCTATCCATGATATATCTCTTCCAGCTCCTCTCTGACCCTATCATCCAGGTCCCTGAACTCCTCATTAAAAGCTTCCAATGAGTTGCTCCTTCCACAACAGCCTAGCTAACCAAAGAAACTGGAGATTCAAGGGCTAGTCCCCAGCCTTGATCAACACTTGTTGATAAATCAAGTTAATTCTAGACAGAAAATGAGATAAGGACAAAGTGATCTAGGAAAAATTTTTAAAACAGAATTTTTTTTTTACTCTTGGGGAAATTTGTATTTGTAGAGCAGTCAGTACCTAACATGAGCTTTGAAAGAAAATAAAAATTTCTCCAGGAGATAGACACTGAACACAGTTGTAGCTCTAGAATCAGACATCTGGCCTCCCTGAGTCACAGTTTCAAAAATTTTAAATGACAAGATTGGACTATATATTTATGAGCATATATTGAATGATATAAAGATGAAGAATATTATTAATTGGAGATAAAAGATGAGTGGAGGAAATTAGGGAATACCCAGTCATCCAATTTGGCTGGAATGTGATTTAAAAAGTCACATGACTTTTGGAGTTTGGAATTCAGTGAGGACAGCCTTTAAGATCTAGCTAAAAGGTTTATATTTTCTCTCAGAAGTTGTAGGCGAGAGTGCCTATGTGGAGTATGGAAAATGGAAATAACTGCACTGTGTCAATGTATGGATTCATTTTATTCACTATAACCAATTCATTTACATATCAGAGTCTCTGTATAGGCTCAGTTTGAAGCTGGGTATATTAATGACTATTGCTTTCCCTGGGTCTTTAAAAATCCTTCCTGAGTCAATCAATACTATAAATGCTTTAAATGTTTAGTAGATATTTAGAGCTTTCCAGTTCCCTACTGGTCACCTAGTGCACAGTGATGGAGGAATATAGTTGGATATACTATAAAAATATATAATCTTTATTATACACACACACACACACACAGGTTTTGGACTTTAAAAAGAATTCTCAATATTTTGATTATCCATATGTAGTACTTTAAGTCAAGTAATTAACTTAGTAGCAGAATTTAACTATTCTGTAACCCAAGGACTATTGGGATTTTCTACCTTTAAAATCCAATTTAAAATATTCTGTACTTCTGCGCTTATATCCCAAAGAGATCATAAAGAAGGGAAAGGGACCTGTATGTGCAGGAATGTTTGTGACAACCCTCTTTGTAGTGGCAAAGAACTGGAAACTGAGTGGATGCCCATCAATTGGAGAATGGCTGAATAAATTGTGGTATATGAATGTTATGGAATATTATTGTTCTGTAAGAAATGACCAACAGGATGATTTCATAAAGGCCTAGAGAGACTTAAACGAACTGATGCTGAGTGAAATGAGCAGGGCCAAGAGATCATTATATACTTCAACAACAATACTATATGATGATCAATTCTGAGGGAGCTGGCCATCTTCAGCAATGAGATGAACCAAACCAGTTCCAATAGAACAGTAATGAACTGAACCAGCTCTGTCCAACAAAGAACCATTACATTGAATTCCCAATCCCTATATTTTCACCTGACTGCATTTTGGATTTCCTTCACAGACTAATTGTACACTATTTCAGAGTCCAATTCTTTCTGTACATCAAAATAAGTTTGGTCATGTATACTTATTGTGTATCTAATTTATACTTTAATATATTTAACATGTACTGGTCATCCTGCCATCTAGGGGAGGGGGTGGGGGAAAGGAGGGGGAAAATTGGAACAAAAGGTTTGGCAATTGTCAATGCTGTAAATTTACCCATACATATAACTTGTAAATAAAAAAGTATTAAAAATATTTTGTACTTAAATTTGAGTGGAATTGACTTCAGTGAAGTCAATCACTTCAACTTAGAAGCCTGTAGAGTTTAAGCTAGTTGGCCAAAATCATGCAGGTGGAAAGCAGCAAAACTTAAGTCTTTGACTCCAAATTACAATGACTTTACTACCACATCACACTATTTGTCAAAACTGACTCCTCAGAAGCATAACATTGAAATTTAAAGAGTTATTAAGAGTTCTCAGTAAAGTGATGATGGAGAGCTTATTGGTTGATTGAAAGATTAACTGTTAAAACTAGAAAGCATCTTAAAAATTTTTAGTCCATTCAGACTCCTGGTATTTTACATATGAAGAAATGAAGGTCCAGAGAAATGAAAGGAATGTTTTCTACCAAATTCTTATTACTTCTGTAAAGCCCAGAAGAAATGACACTTATTTCAGGAAGTATCTCCATCTATAACTGGTTACAGTTATTTTTATCAACTTTAACCTAGTATAGCATTTTGTATCATCTTCTCTAAATCACTTTATCCTCACTTAACCATGATTGATGGTTATCTGAACATAGCCTCAAGGTGAATTTGAAGACGACTTTTGACCCAAATTTTGAACTTAGGCAAGTCACAAACTCCCCATTTTCCAAAGGATCTCTCTAAGACTATATAGTGAAGATGCTTGGCTAAAAGGAATTGTATAAGCTCCCAGCTTTTCTGGATTCTGTCTTAAATACTTCCTAGAATGTGAGCTCTAAGGAGATAAAATAGGGAATTACCCCAAATCTGTATTTCAATAAGCACCTACAAGAAGATGCTGCATGCAGTAGGCATTTATTAAATGTTTCTTTATTCATTGAATAAATGAAGTGACCAAGACTGGGCACAAAGTCGAGGAATATGATAAATATAGTATACAAATATAGGTCTTCAGACTCAAATTTTTTGTAGTTGTTCAGACGTTTTCAGTTATGTTCAACTCCTCATGACTCCTTTTGTGATTTTCTTGGCAAAGATAATGGAGTAATTTGCCATTTCCTTCTCCAGTTTATTTTACAGATGGGGGAAATGAGGCAAACAGAGTTAAGTGACTTGTCCAGGATCACACATTAATATGTGTCTGAGGCCATATTTGAACTCAGGAAGATGAATGAGAAATAGCATATGTTGTAGATAGGAAGTAGACTTCACAATTTAAGTAAAAGAAGGGATTCATTGGCTCAGTTGCTCCCTAGCCTTAATCACTGAATGGTTGCAGTCTCAGTCAAACTGGGACTTGTTGAAGACCTTAGATTAAAAAGGCCAAGGTCTCCCAATGTATCCAGGGCCATCCCGGGTTGTCTTGATCAATATATTGCCATTGAACCCAGATGGTTCTTGAGAGGAAAGTGAGACAGGTGACCTCGCCCTGAGCTCCTCCACTTAAGTCCAATTCTCTTGCATGTCATGGCTTCACCTCCCTGAAATCATGGTCCTCTCAAAGAGCAAAGGACAAATAACAACAACATGTACTTCTCATCGAATAGACAGAATAAAAGAGATCCCAGAATGGAAAAAAAATCAATTCAAATAGACTTATTTCATGGAAAAAGTAAAAATATTCCTTGAAGGAAATGACTCTTTACTCCTTCAGCCAATTCATTACCAGTCTGATGAATTTTTTTTTTTTTTTGCTCAAAACTGTAGAATTTTCATAGTGGAGAGATCAACAGTGATTTCAGCTATCTTTTAGGTCAATCACACTATTAGATAGATAAGCATTAAGAAGATGGCCCAGTTATATGTAGATATTCCTTCTATTTTTTATAGAGGGGGGGGAGAAGAGTTATGATTTCATTGTTTTATTGGTATAGGAAACTCCAATGAGAAAATTCACTTCATCAATACACTGTAGTATAAGATTGGAAATCCATAACTTTATAGAATTTCTTAAACTTAAATCACTTGCTAAGGGTGAAAAAAACATTATGTGTCAGAGTCATAACATGGATCTAGGTTTTCCTGACATGATTCTTTCTCTAGAAAAAAAAAAATCACATCTTGCTGATCTTCATTCCAACAAAAGGTAGCTTTTATTTTTTAGCATTGTATTTTAAAATCCTCATGTGATTTTTAAAAATGAACATTTAAATAAAAACAATAAGATTGATAGGAAATAAATGTCAACACATTTATAAAGAAGTAGCTCACTTCAGAATCCAGTTTTCTAATGGAGGAATTGAGTCAGGAGGAATAAAAAAGTCAAACTCTTGTCATGATGCAAGAACAAAACTACATTTTTAAAAGTTTGAGGCAGAAAGGAAAATGAACAGAAAATAGCTATAGTCTAACAGTGCCAAACCACAAGACAATTCAGTTACTTAATTTCAAAAATCAGTATATTCAATGAAAAAAAAGAAATGTTTGTTTGACATCATGGAGACATTTCAGTTATCAAATTTCCTATTTTTCAATCAGATATATATCAAGACTGAACATGAACTGGAAGAAGAGGGGGAAATATATAGCAAAATGAAGGAAGGATAATTTCTAATTTTAACCTGTTTAGTAGTATCACTCTACACTATTACCTTGTTTGGGTTTGTATTTATTTTATTGATATTGTATATATATATTTAAATACCACAATAGACAGTGCTGGCTCAGATGAGCTGGAGCACTCTGTCCTACTCAGGGTCTCTAATTCCATGCTCGTGGGTACATTATGTTCAGTTCTGGAAGAGCCTGCTTTCAAAAATGAAGGGTTAGACTCGTTTTCTGGTAGTTTCTTGGCTCATTATTCTCTACCCTGGAGCTCTGTGGAAATTCATTTAAAACAAGGTTAGATTTGGCTCATGTCTAGGGTTTCTCCCTCAAAAAAAAAAAAAAGGTAGAAAATCACTCAATATATGAGGTTAATCAGGTATAGGACAGGTATTTTATTTACTCTATACTTACCTCCAAGAGCTTAAAACACACAAACTAAAGTAATTACTTTGTACTGATAAAGAATTTAAATATAAAACATTGATCTATTACCTCCTATTGTTCTATTTAAAGAAATCGATGCTTAAAACATCAATAACAGAATAATTATGGGACTGCTGAACAGTCAATTTTGCCATCACTTTGGGTCTTCATAGTCTGAACAACTACCTCAATTTTAAAATATTTTGACAAGTAAGGGGATAGTTGAAAATCACTTTTGAGAAAGATGTATTTATAGTTAAATTCTGGTATTAATGGATTCCAAAGGCAACAGTGGGAGTTCTTTCTTGACCTCTAAGATGTATGCCATTGTCTCCAAGCTGGAATTACTCTATCCCACAATCACTGTTCAGTCACCTATGCTTCAGAAAAAGAAAAAACACACACACACACACACAAACAGAAGGGGCAGTGAGATTGATGTTCTTAATCTGGAATCTATGGACAGATTTCAGGGAATTTATGAAAATGTTTGTGGGGAAGGAATATTTTCACTCACCACTATTTGAAATTGAACATTTTAATTTTTAATTTTTATTTTTTTACTGAATTAAATACAAAATAAGGAAAAACAGAATAGAAAAAGAAATACTGAAAAGAAAAAAAACTTAAATATCAGGTACCAGCAGGATATCAAGGAGGATTCAAAATATATAAAAAAAATATATAGCAATAACATTTCAAGAAAGAATACATAATAATAGAATAGATTTTTATTCATGAATTCCATATTTTCTTTGCCTCTTTGTAGGTTGTTCTTTTGTTAAACATCTTATAAATGTAAGTAACAAGCATTCTGAGAAAGGGTCCATAGATTTCACCTGACTGCCAAATAGATTCATAACACTTATAAAAAGTTATTAACTTTGGTCTAATGGGTGTCTGGATTTCCATCTAATTCTGAAATATAGTTATTCTGTAATTGAATAGATTATTTATAAGATCCCTTTTTACATTTGATTTTTGAGCTTTTAAACATTATCTCTGATATAAAAAGCATTATCTCTAAGATAAAAGATTAATGGGTATAAACATATAGAGATTTAAAACGTTTTGTAAATACCAGTTATCATTATGATAGCTCTTGGTCTTGAACACAAACTCTAGATTTTCTGTATGTTTTTTGCTGTTCTGAAACCATTTTATCTTTTAAGTAAACCTTCCTGCCAGCCTTAGTCTCATCCACTAAGCCTGAATTTCTTTTGCTACATGTGTGTAATTCCTTAAAAATAATAACAATAATGCAGTGATGGTGGAATAACAATGCTAATAACTGCAACCTTGGCAAGTCAGGATTGGAAAAGAACAAAACATTTTTCTTGCTGTGGGATTTTTTTTATTCTGGACAGAAAATCCACAGCAATTTTCAAAATTAAAATGTCATAAAAATGGCAAAGCTTGTTCTCATTTTCTTTAAATATAAGAATGAACTCCAGCACTAGCTCATCAGTGACTTCACTCAGCCTAATATACAAATATTCTATTTGGAGGAAGATTGTGCTTGGTGTTTGGGCAATGAGTCCATTGCAGCATCACCAAGGAGATATGAAACAGGAATTATTCATCACACATAAAGGACACAGATGAAATTGGTTCAGCTTAATTGAAAAATAATTGTTTGCAAATGTTGTAATATCTTGAATTCTGGAAGTAAAGCTCCCTAAACTGAAGTTATCCAGACTTGTATACATTTTACTATCATGGCTTTTAAACTCTCAGAATTCTTGATTGAGAGTCATCGGAAGAAAGTCAAAAAGAAGTTTTTGCAGTACACAAAATCCACTTAAGTATTTTCAGTCCTTAGTTTTTTCCAGAATCCATAATTTCATTAATGTATGCACTTATTCTGTTCTACCAGTGCAGATCCTAATCATTTGGTATGTTAATATATTATTTTTAAGAACTACTAGGCCCAAAAACATCCTCCCTGCAATGGCCAATCTGAAAATGAGTCTCTAAAAATTTAATGAGACTAGTTCTTAGACAAGTCATTGTTGGTCTCTGTTTTGAAGTAGATATAAAAACTTTAAACTTCTGTTTTAGTTATTTAAAATTTTTCACAATGTGTTTTTCCACTTTCTTATATATGTCTTCTTTTCATTTCCTGTCTGCTATAGCCACTATGACCTATGTACAACTCTTCCAATATGATATCTCATCTCCCATCTTCATGATTTTGTATTACTTACCATTGCCTCTGAGAGTCCTTGTCGCCCTTCAAAATTTAGTTCAAACATAACTTCCTGGAGGATAACTTTCCTGCTCTTTCCATCTGATAGAGACTTTCCCCTCCAAAATAACTTTCTATCTATTTGCTATCTATGGTACATGCACCTATTTATTTATGCAATTAATATAAACATAAATTAGAAGGGGTTGTCTTCCCTATAAGAATAGAAGCTCCTTGAGAACAAGGAGCTTGGTCATACTTTATTTAGACATTCCATGATTAATGGGCTTCATTTCTAACACTTTTCTACTACAAAAGCTCTAAAACAAAATTTTGTTGCATAGGAACCTTTATTTTTATAAATCTCTTTGGGTATATAACTGACAATGGAATTCCTTGGCTAAAAGTTATGAACAATTTATTCACTTTATTTGCATAATTAAAAATTACTTTCCAGTTCCACCAATGATGCATGAGTATGTATCTGTCTATCTTTCCGCAACTTCTCCCAATACTGGATTTCCCATTTTATCTTTTGCCAAGTTTTGGAGTTTGAAGTGAAACCTCTAGGCTAGTGAGATTAGCATTTCTCTTAAAAATTAGTGACTCAGGGGGCAGCTAAGTGATGCAGTGGTTAGAGTACCAGTCCTGAAATCAGGAGGACCTGAGTTCAAATCTGGTGTCAGACACTTAACACTTTCTAGCTGTGTGACCCTGGGTAAGTCACTTAAACCCAATTGCCTCAGGGGAAAAAAAATAGTCATTCGACACATTATTTCATAAGGACTCATTTGTTCTTACCAATTTGTCTTGCTTTGTCTTGTCAACTTCTACAATCTTCAGTTTGAGTTCTCCAGCTCAGGTCTCTCTTTTTCTCCTATATCTATTTTTTTTTTCTTCTCTCTCAGCTCAATTCCTTTTTTCTTCATCTCAAATCTTGATATCTGATGACATCTATTGAATTCTTTTAAAACCTTAGTAAACATGTACTCAAGAATATGCAGTTTATGAGTTTATAAACTCTCAGAAGCAAAAAGTATTGCCTATAGGATCTAGGATAATGAATGGGTTAGTGCATTGAAGAGAAAATATTGTCATCTGTATATAAATTCATGAAATAGAACTGGTGGAGACTTTAGCTACTGCCTCCCCAAGAAACCATGACTTCAGATTCCAAAGAAGTCTAAAGAGAGGAGTCATAGAAAAATAGTTTTAGAGCTAAGAGGGAACTCTAAATCTGCCATCACTGTCATTGTATGCTTAAGATACAAATGAATTGTGTCATGCTTCTTATTGCAATATAAATATAAATTCTGTAAACATGAATTTAGGTGATTTTGGTGTAGAAGTTAAAAGTAACTTAATACCTATGGTACTCTCAACACCACTTATATTGGTAAGAACAATGAAATAACCTATTCTTCTGCCCCCATGCAGCTGTTTAAAAATAAAAATAACTCAAAAATAGTTATAGAACACTAGTAGGTATACAACAATTATATTTCATGCAATTGTCTTAAATGTACTGTTCCTAATTCTATTAAAAAAGCAAAATAAGACACTTTGTTCATGTATATAGCATAGCAGTTTTTGAAAAAAAATATCAACTGAAATTAAATAAAGAAAAACAGTAACAGTAGTAAGAGAATAAAAACATAAAGTAAAAAGTCTAAATCCAGAATATTATAATCCACTATTTATCATCAGAATTCACATATCCTACAAAGGAATGACTAGCATTTGCATTTTATGAATGTTTTAGTTAAAGATATCAATGTTGTTGGAAAGGTTCCTCTCTCATCTCAGTTAATTGAAGTATTAAATTAATTCCAAAAGATGATTCCATGATTTCAATGCTTTACAAGAGGTGAAGAGCTCTGTGACTGAATCAAGAAGGGATTAACTTTTGATTGTCTGAGAAAAGAAATTATCCATACCTCTGGAGACTCTAACTTGCTAAGCCCTTGATGAATTTCACAGATCAATTTTAGGAGTTGGAGGCATTGAAAGCCCAGTACTTACTATTGTGAAGGAGACTCTTTAGTGGGGCAGGAGAAAGGAACATTTTACCCTTTTCCTCTAGCCTCACTATAACAGTATAGTTTTGAATAGAAGCTAATAGAACAATATATTATGAAAATGCTTGTTTTATTCCATAAGTTCAAACAAAACAATTTTTAAAAGAAAAAGCAGCTACAACATTTGCATAGAAGTTATATATATACTTCCAGATATTCATATATGTTCGTGTGTATGTCTGTGTATCCTACTTGAGGGCCTCTTTGGCAGACCTAGAGTTGAGAATACTTTGTAAATATTGTTTTTGTTATACCACTTGAGTAACTGTCTTTGCTACAAAGCAATTAAATCTATTGGATGATTATTCATGGAAAACCCAAAGTTTGGACATCAGGAGCTATAATACTATTTGTAGTGACCCACATGGTTACCCCAAAAATCTTGTGATAGTAGCCACCATCTGGGGACTCAATTCACTAGTGAGAATACAAGAAAGGAGAATAACCTAAAGAAATTGTTGCACATGAAATCTGATATATTAAAACAACATCTTGAAAGAGTACAGGCAGAATATTTTATAACATAAAATATTGGCAGAAAGGCATTTTTCCAGAACAAGCTAGATGATTTTATGAATAAAGTGATTTTTTTAACAAAATGATACTTCACTAAATCAGAACTTTTTAGAGAAGTCTTCATTTTTCATTCAGACAAATTCATCTCTGAAAGGGAGTCCCACTCTGGCATATGGTACAGGAGGTCATCCAGATTCTGTACAATTGGCTTTCTATTATTAGTTGAAATTTTCAGCATTGTTTTTATTTTAATTTTTCTTCAAACCACTAATTAGGGGATTAGATTTCAAACCTAAACACATGGTAAAAAGATTCTACCAATAATTTTCACATCTCAATAATTTACCACTTTATGCAACTTCTTTTCTTTAATCTCAAGAATACCTGTTTACCTCCCATATTCCCATCCTTTTCACCAATTTATACCATCCACCAATTCATTCTATCAATTAACTACATTCCAAGATGCTTGTATTACCTGTTCTTTCTCATTCTTGCTTTGTCTTGCCAACTACCTTCTTTTCATTATAGAGTCTTTTTCTAGTCTTTCTTCATTATCTTTTTGATCTTCCTTAATCTTTTTTATTTCTTCCTTAATCTTTGATCCTACTTACTTTAACCTTCTCTCATGGAACCTGTAAGTAGAATTGAGCTTATTATTGAGTCATTATAATGGAGCCCACAAAACCACATTTCCTGCATCATTTGCACAGAGTTCAAGAAGAGAAAATGTCCTGCTCTGCTGGAATATGAAATTCAAATAAAAAAAAAAACTACATTTCTCAAGAATTGGTTTCACTTCTCAGGGAACCTTCCTTTATGATTCAATAAAGGCACATAAATAAAATTCAAAGGGCACTTTCAAAGGGCAATTGATGGATTGACAATGCATCTGGCAGGGCCAGAAGTGGGGAAAATGGCAACTTGGGAAAAGAAAGAAACATGGTTATGCTTACTCAGTATATTAGGATATATTGCTTTCTTTTATTGAATATACATATACAAATAAATATCTAATATCTTTGTCTATTTTAAATAGCCTAATACAAAATATATACAAGGAAAACATATTATTTGAACCTGAAAAAAGTTGTAAAGGTCAACACATGGAAAAGTTTAGAAGATGGAAAAGGTTTGGAAGAGAGAGATCATAAGTACAGTTTTTGGACAAGTAAAGTTTAGATACCTATTCAAAACTTCCAATAGATAAATGGTGATGAACAAAGGAAAAATGTAGCCCCAAGTTTGTATTGGTATCCAGAAAAATATTTTCTTTTTTTAAGAAAATATTCAGAGGATATTTCCAGGATATTGCACAAATTTCTTATAAAAGATTTTTTGAAGAACAAAAAGAAAGAAAGAAAAAGAAAATCCTAGGATAGAAAGGCCCAAAGGAGTTGCAATCAGAATTTGTCATAATGATAAGTTAATCTCCTGCAATGAGAATATAAATGCATTACAGTATGGAAGCATAGGACTTTAAAACCAGGAATACAAATTAGTGTACTGTTGAAATATTTATATTAAGGATTTCTTTTCAAAAATTAAACATTAAAAAAAAACCTTTATATTTTCTCTTACCATAAAAATAATTTTAATTGTGACAGATGAAATCAATCAGTTATCACTTTTTTCATATTCTGAATCTGAAAACAAATTTGAAGTCATAAGCTTATGATATTTTACAGTCTCCCTTTCTATTCTGTTTTGAAATGCTCTTGGAAAGACTTAAAAGAAAATGACAACATATGGTCCAGTGGTTTAAGTAAGGGTCGATAATGGGTGGGGAGGAGGAGGTTGAGGGATGAAAGGGCAGGATAAATTATTAATGAAAATAATTTAGATTTCCTTCTATATTTATCACCTGTCGCCTTGATGAGTAATAGGCATGCCTCAAAGTACATTGAAGTTCAAGGCTAAAGGACAATGTGTGACAAAAGAATTACTTGGAAAGCAAAGGACACAGATTAGAATTGTGTGGAGACCCTTACAATCCCTTTGAAATATGCTTCCCCGGGTAGCAAATCAGATGTGTTCAATGACAGTAGGAGCACATTAAAATATATTAAAGTTGCACATATATTCCCAGCCCCCTTTCTGTCTTCTTTTAGTCAAAACAATCTGTGGACTTCAGGTCATTTAAAATGGAAATCTGGAATTTTCAGACTAAGTAAGGAGACTAGAAGTCTTTTTGCCAGCAATATTGCCTTATGTTTATACAATAGTTTTAAAGAGCTTTCACATACAGACAGACACACATAGATCATCATCATCATTAACATTTATATTGAGCTTTACAGCTTGTGAAGTGGTTTACAGATGTTCTCTTGTTGAAACTCCCAACGATCCTGGGAGGTAGTTGCTATTATTATCCACATTTTACAGATGAGGGATCTGAGACTCAGAGAGTGACTCACCCAGAATCACTTTGTTAATGAATTTCAAAGGTGAAATTCAGATCCAATTCTTACTGATACTAAGTCCAGTGGGCTTTCTCAATTGTTACTTAATTCTGTAATAACAATCATAATATTGGGTTAAAGGTAAAAGAAAATGCCCATACTCACACCCTTGTCATGGATATTCTTTTTTACCCCAATCCCATCTCTCTTCCAAACTTCCCGGTTACTGTCATCCTCCCAATCACCAAAACTCACAAACTCAGAGCCATCTTCCAGACCTTAAGCTCCCTCATTCCACATCTCCAGTCCATTGCCAAATATTGTTAATTTTCATACCATTTCTTGAATATATTTTCTTCTTACAACACATACAGCTGCTATCCTAGTTTAGGACTATTGCAATCATCAAACTGGTTTCCATAACTCAAGTCTTTTCCCCCTACAATCCATCTCACACTCAGCTGTCAAAGGGACTTTTCTTAAAATATTCTCTGCTCAGTAAAGTCCAGTTACTCATCTTCAGGATTGTGTTTAGAGTTCTCTGTTTGGCTTTTAAAAGATTTTCACAGTTTTTTTTTTTCATCTTTTCACACTTTTCTCTGGACAATCAATCTTCCAGTTACTCTCTCCTATTTGCTATCTCTTACACATAACACTCCATTTCCAATCTTCATTGCCTTTGAATTTACGCTCTCTTTCCCTACCCAAGCTAATTTTTGAATATTCTAGAATGGCTCCTTTCTAGACTCAGCTTAAATACCACTTTCTGCAACAAGTCTCCTTAAGTGCCTTCAACGTCAAGAGCCTTTCTCTCTAAGGTTATTCTTCTACTCTTATGTCTAATCAGAAACCTACTGTTACATTTGAAATTAAAGTAAACTGAAGCACAAAGATCCAAACACGTTGAGTTCATTAGTACAGCATGAATTTACCAATAAATAGAATCTCAGCTTCCTCAACAAAGTTGGGGCACCAAACTGGATATCTTTTTTATAGCTTTTTAAGGGACTACAAATCAAAGCATAAATCTTCATAGGTGGGGAATAAGTTATGATTAGTTAGAAATTGGAAATGAGGAGCTAATAACTTCCTTTTTCCCTCTCACAACTAAGAAATAATCATAGTTTAAATGATTTGTAAGATTAGAAATAGTGGATCAGACTTCTTTGGATAGCAAAGCAGAAAGCCTTCAAGAATACTAGATTTCTTCAACACATCGATAAAGCAGTGATTAAGAGGAAAACTGGATTTTTTTTTTTTTTTTTTTTTTTTTTTTGGTAAATCACCTGAAGTTAAGTGACCTACCCAAAGTCACACAACTACTAAGTATAAGAGTCTGGATTTGAACTCAGTTCCTCCTGATTACAGAGCCACTGTTCTATCCATTGTGTCACCTAGCTGTCTCAAAAACTATATTTCTAAACCTAACTTGTTATAAGACAGCTGAATTTCTGACCTAAGTTCAGAGACAAAAAATATCGTGATTTAAGCAATTACAGGACAAAATCAGGTGACTGTAAATATAAATAATTTTAAAAGACAGAATCAACTGGATTATTCAATATTTATTTATTTAAATATTACTTTATTAGTATTAAATTCCTTGAAGATAAGGCCTGTTTTGGGGCCTGCCAATGGCTACTCTGGTACCTCTAATCTACATCACTAAAAAGAAACCCAAAAATCATAGATCCTTCTCCCCCTCATAGGAACCACACACACTCACACATATACATTTTCTCTTGTAAGCTTTTTCAATTGAATGGAATTGAAAGGAAGCACAATTCCCCATGGTGTGAAGACAACCCTCAATGACGGGAACTTACATCCCTAAAGGACTTCTCTTTCTAAAGTCAAGGGCGTCTTTCAGAAGAACCAATGAAATATGTTCCTTTGCTAAGTAGGGTTCATCTTTTATGAGCTTTAAAATATGTTTTCAAATAATTACCAGATTAATAGCAAAGAAGAAACATCTCAAGTTGCCAAGGAAAGTTTTTCCTTTCTTAGTAGAACTGAAAACTTCAGGAAGTACCTTAGTCAGTACAAGGAAGAATTTGACAATAACACATAACTTCTGTCCTTGACCCAGTTAGTCTGAACTGGAGTTTAATTGGTCTGTCTACAGAACTATGAAAAAAAAGTTCCTTTTTATGCACTGTAAAAGAAAATGTATATATTTCTTATAGCTAGGAAAGAACATCTGGGCTGCTGCAAACAGCTGGCACCACAACAGAGCCCTGTCCTTGTTAAACCATAGAAAACCATCCCCCAACACCCCTTTCCAGATCTGCATTTAAGGGGAGCTAGAGAGGCCAAAACTATAAAAGTAAACAAGAGAGTCTAATCTTTGCAAAAGCCCAAAGATATAAATCAATCCCTCCTCCCAAATTCCCGCCTTGGTCAAAATGTTACAAACCTCTCAGCTCCTATCAAGTGTCATGGAAGCACTGACCAATCTAACAGAATTAAGACCTAAAGATGGGTCCAATTTTGTTCTTGGCCAGCAGATTTGAGTTAGGATTGTTGCTTTCCCTTGATTGTGAAGGAATCTACCCCAGTAGTAAATGATCAAATGACTTCTTAGGATGATTGGGTGAACTAGATGCCAGGTCCTATTTGTAAGTGTTTAGAAACAAATAAATCATCAATTGCATGTTCAAATTTTAGAATGTTAACAGAGGAAAAAGAGGAAAGGTATCCATATTTCTTTTTTAAATAGTATTTTATTTTTCCAATACATGCAAAGAAAGTTTTCTACACTCACCTTTGCAAAACCTTGTATTCCATGTTTTTCTCCTTTTCATCCTGCTCCCCTATTCCCAAGACAGCAAGAAATCTGATATAGGTTAAACATGTGCAATAATAAACCTAATTCTATATTCCTCATGCTATGCCAGATCAAAGAGGAAAAAACAGAAGAAAGAAGAAAAAAACAAGCAAAAAAACAACAACAAAGATGAAAATACTATAATACTTTGATCCACATCTATAGTTCTCTCTCTAGATGCAGATGGCACTTTCTATCACAAGTCTATTGGAATTGAATGGCTCCATATTTCTTCCAGTAATTGGAGAAATTATTCTCTTCCCTTTTTAATAATCACTTTACTAGTTCAACAGATTATATGACCACATAAGTAGATGTGAAATGATTCTAAAGAAGCCATATACAACAATGTAATGAACTTGGAAAGCTATTGATAATCCCAATATAGGACAGCAGCAGTGTCTCTGATGGGAGGTTGATATGAGAGTTAGGAAAATCTGAGCTGAAGAATGCATTTGACATTTATGAGATATAAAATTATGGAAAAGTCCATAAAATCTTTCAATTGTACAAGAATAGTGAATCAGTACTGACAAAAGGAGTTTCCATATGTACCTCACACCAATCAAATCAAACACTCTGACCCTGCCACTTTGACTTCTGTTTCAAAAATCAAGCTGAGCTTCTTGAGAACAGGAACTGTTTTAGTCTTGTCTTGGGATTCCCAATATCTACCCAATGTCTTCTTTTAATGAGTGCTGAATAGCAACAACAATAATAATGGCTAACATTTATATTGCCCTTATGAAGGTTTGTGAAGCATTTTACGAACAGTTTATCTTATTTTCAAAAAAAACTACCATTTTACAGCTAAGGAAACTGAGGCAGGCAGAAATACAGTGATTTGCCCAGGGTGTACAGCTACTAAAGGTCTGAGACCAGACTTGAATTCAGGTTCTCCTGACTCTAGACCAAGGGCTCTGTGCATTGTGCTATCCCCTAGCTGCTTCATCAGTCTGTGGAAATGAAATGGGTCATATTTCAAGTTTATATTTCAATATCTAAAGATCTTAGATTTAGTTGGTGTCTGTGCTTCCTCCAGCAATAGATATTTGGAAGACTTAGTAGTTTTTCTTCCTTGTTGCATTTAATAAAGTTTATCAGACTAGTGATAATGAAAAAAACTAACACACAATTGTCTAGAATCTCTTTTTCCCACATTTTACACTAGTCTGTTCCTAATCAAATTGCCCGTATTGATCTGAACAGTCTAGTTCATGGAATGGCTCCCCAAAGGCACTTTAATTCAACAAGATCTTTTCCTACTTAATTATAATGCTTAGTTGGTAATACTTCAACCAAGATGCATTCTATCTGTTTATGACATCAGTAAATATTTTAATCATTTAAATTAGGTAGAGTGGAAGAATTGATTGATTATTAAATTTACTACACTGATACAAACACAAATGTGCATACATGTGTACACACATGCACATACACCGGCATTTATTTAAAACATAGCATCAACATAAAAATATTAAGACAATTGAGGTAGCTAGGTGATACTATGGAATAAGTTTTGGAGCGGGAGTCAAGAAGGGTCAAGTTCAAATTTGGCCCGATAATAACTTTTTTACCCTGAGCAAATCACCTAACCTCAGTCTGCTTTAGTTTCCTCATCTGTAACATGAGGTTAATAATAGTATTTACGTTCTGGACATGTCAAAAGATAAAATGAAATAAAATTTGTAAAATGCTTTTGTCAATCTTAAAGCATATATAAATACAAGGTATTGTTGCAGCAGTAGCAGTAGTAGTGGTAGTAATAATAGTAGTAGGAGTAGTAGGAGTAGGAGTAGTGTTAGTAGTAGTAGCAGTATAGTAGTAATAGTAAAATGTAGCATTTTTCAGGGAAACCATTTAAGGTCATTTTGTTTCTGCCTAATATTGAATCCATTGTCATTTCTCCTAAATAAAATCAAGACTATAACTACTCTCTTAAAGGGTTTATTTATAGGGCAAATCTCTAGCTACTATACTATACTGCTCTGACAAACATTTTTTAATTCATCTTTCAGTCAAAAAAATCTTTTTTTCTCTTTTTTCTTCACTATTATGGTACATTCTATATTTAGTCTGAGAAAAGCACAAAGTAATAGCTTCATGTACTCAATTACTTAATTGGTACAGGAACAAGAACAGATGAAAGTATGTTTTCTTAGGCCAGGTGCAGACTGGCCCTAAATGCAAACTTCAGATCTGGAATGAATGGAGCCAAGAATCGAGCTAAAACAAAACCAAGCAAAACCCCTGTTTCACTATATATAAACAAACTCTAGGCAAAGGTACATGAATAAACATTCCGCAAGGACACACAGGTGCAGTTGTGCAGCCCTCCTCAGACTCACAGAAAGCACCCAGATCAACAACTCCCAAGGGAACAAACAGCTTCTCAAATCCAAGGTGCTCTCCTTTTTTTGTTGATACTGATTTTATATAAGATTCCTAAAAAGCAAGCTTTAGTAAGCTTAGCCTATCTGTATCTGAGTGTTCTAAACATTTAGATCAGAAAGCCTAATAAACTTCACCCTCCTCAAAAGGGCTAAGCAGAACAAATAGTGCCCAAGACAGAATGGTTACATTATTCCCTAAAGGCATGTTTCTTTTCTAAATTTAATTTTATTATCAATTTAAAAAACATCAACAAACATGAACATTTCTACACACAAAGAATAGGGGTGGATGGAGGTGGTTATAAATGAAAATATAAATTCTCTGTTGGATATAATTTTTAAGTATAAATAAAATTTAACATAGTAGTAATAAAAAAAAAAAGCCATAGATGTAGAACTATGCTTCTCTGTGGTCCCTTCTGATTTTTCTTCTGTGAATATTTAAAAAATCTTATTGTTGTTCTTTCCTTTTTTTGGCATTCTTATTATTCCTATCCACCCACAAAATAAAAGCCTCTCCTTATAATACAGGTAGTCAATGCTCTTTTCAACAATGAAGTGATTCAAGGCAGTTCCAATAGACTTGTGATGGAAAGTGCTGTCCATAAGTAGAAAACGAACTATGGGGACTGAGTGTGAATCAAAGCACAGCATTTTCACATTTGTTGTCGCTGTTGTTTGTTTACTTGTATGTGTTTTTTCTTTCTCCCTTTTTTCTCATTACTCTGATTTTTCTTGCACATGACGAATATGAAAATATATTTAAAAGAATTGCACATGTCTAACCTACACTGGATTTCATGTTGTCTTGGGGAAGACAGGAGAAGAGAGGAAGAAAAAGCTGGAGCACAAGTTTTTACAAAGGTGAAAGTTAAAAACTATTTTTGCATATATTTGGAAAAATAAAATATTATTAAAATTTTAAAAATTAAAATAAAAAGTTACACACAGGTAGTCAAGCAAAAACAAATCTACTGATTGGTTATGACTTCCAAAAATGTCTTATACTGCATCTTTATTCCATGACCTATATGCTAGGAGGCCAGAAAAAGATGTTTTGAAACAAGTTGCAAAGAACTTCATCTCTAAACTCTAATCTTGCTCTTCAGCATCACAAAATCTCAATTGTAAAGAAAATGCTGCAAATTCCCTTTACAAAATCTCTAGCAATTGGCCAGCCAGCATTTTCTTGATGACAGTCAATGACAAGGTACCCACAATTTCCCGGGATGTCCAATTTTGGATACCTTTAATTGTCAATATTTTCTTTTGTCAGAAAGGTGGATCAACCTGCCTGAAAGGTCCAGTCCTTGATTCTAGTTCTACTTTCCTGTATCTCATATGCCTTGATCTTCATCCCATTCACCATTGCAATGGCCCTACTTTGACTATGTTCATTCTACAGTAAAAGAATCACCAGACCATAGATTTACATCTCAAAGGACTCTTGGAAGCCATCTTGTCAATGCCATCATTTTGTAGAAAAACTTGGGCCCAGAGACCATGTGCCCAAGGACATATTGGTAATAGGAAAACTTCCTTTTTAGTCTCCCTCTCTTCTGCAGTGTTAACCATCCTCCACACAGTCCCAAAAGTAATTATCATAAACTATAGTTCTGATCATCTCATGCCTTTACCCCATCAAACTTCAGTGGTTCCTTATTCCCTCTAGAGCCACATATCAAAGCCTCTGTTTATGTTTGTTTGCATTACATGTTCTGTTTGGCATTTAAAACTCATAATAACCTCCCTTTTCAGGCTTCCTCTTCCCTTCACAATGCAGCCATACTCGCTTCTTGGATGTTCTATACCCAATGCTCTATCTCCCAACTCTGTGACTTAGACTATCCTCTGTGCTTTGTATCTACTCTTTCTTCACCTATTTCTTAGAATCCATGGTTTTTCTTTAACATTAAGTACAAATGACTTTTTTCTAAATAAGGACTTCTAACCTGAGGATCTGTGAAGTTTTTTTTTTTTTTTTTTAACTTTGATAAACACAGTTCTATGTAATGGCTTTCTTTATAATCTTATAATTCCATATTATGCATTTAAAAACATTTTTCAAAGAACAGGTCCATAGACTTCACCAGATTACTGAAGGGATTAATGATACAAAAAAGATTAGGAACGCTGATTCTAATTTTTAAAGGCTTTCCATATCTTTCCGTGGCTACTAGTGCCTTCCCACATAAGTATTTTGAATTCATTATGCATACCCTCATATATTCATGTGTCTTTCCCATTACAATGTAAGCTCTTTGAAAACAAAATATTTCACTTTTGTCTTTGTAACTCCAAAATTGCCTGGCATAGAGTAAACATTTAATGAAATTTGTTCATCGATTGACTGAAGAAGCAAACCTAGGATTCCCAGTTCCTCTGACTCTCAATTTAATATTTTCCACAATATACAATAAAACTAGGAATGTTAAGAGTTTAATACAAGAATATCAATTGATGTTAAATTATTAACTATCTATCTTTAAGATTCTATACTCATAGAACCAGATTCATGGACTCTGTCCTCTCCTTGACTTCATATAAAAACTCAATTAAAAGAGAAAAATAGAAACATCCAGTAAACTTATTTATATGCTACAGATAGCATCCAGTTTATGAAGCACTTTGAGGGTTTAAACTCCATGAAGGAATGCACCATAGAATCTAGTATAATCTCAGAAAGCTAGAATGTAAGCAATAAATACTTGTTGAAAAACCATGTGTGAATAAACACAATCTACATTTTCTTAAATGCCTATAAAATTAAAGTTTTTAAGAACACAAGACCAAAGATCATTTATTCCATGCCCTCCTGTCCCGTTTTATTTAAGTTAACCAAGAACTTTAGTATAAACAATTTGACTCTTCAGTCTAGTTGAACCAGAAGTCAATTCAGGGGGAAAATAGAATAAAAAGCTGAACTATTAGTTTTATGGAATGACTGGTTGTCAGGATGGATGCTTATTTTCCTTTCATCTTCTCTCTCTCTCTCTCTCTCTCTCTCTCTCTCTCTCTCTCTCTCTCTCTCTCTCTCTCTCTATATATATATATATATATATATATATATAATATATATATATATATATATATATATTATATATATATATATATCCTCTTACTGTAAAGGAAAGATAATTGAGAGAGAAAACTGAAAATAAGGGAAAAAATGAGTTATCTGTCAGTCAATAACTATTTTTAAGCACATACTAAGTGTCAGACACTATTCTAAGTGATGGAGATACAAAAAGAGACAAAAGAATCCTTCCCCTCAAAAAGTTTGCAGGTTAATCAGTGAAACAACATGCAAATAAATATATGCGAAGCATTATATACATGATAAATAGGAAATAATAGATGGAAATCACTAAAATTTAAAGGATTAGACAAAGGATTCCTGAAAAAAAATGGGATTTTAGTTGGAACATAAAGTAAGTCAGTACATGGAGATAAGGAGAGAGATTTTAAACCCAGAGATGAGAAGCAGAATGTCTTGCTCATAGAAAACCAAGGAAGTCAGTGCCATTGGATCAAAGAGTAAGTGATGTACATAAAGTATGGAAAGTAAAGTAAAGAGTACAAGAAGACTGAAAAGGTATTAGGAGGTGGTATAATTTTGATTTAAAAGCTTTTGCAAAAACAAAACTAATTCAGTCACAATTAAAATGAAAACAACAAAATGGGGAGAAATTTTACAGCAAATTTCTTTGATAAAGGACTCATTTCTTAAACATGATCCAAATTTATAACTGATCCAAATTTATAAAAATGTGAGCCACTCTCCAATCAATTAATTACAGTAGTTTTCAGAAGAAAAAATCTAAGTTATCACCAGTCATATAAAAAATGTTCTAAATCACTATTGATTAGAGGAAATGCAAATTTAAACAACTCTGAGATACCACCTCATATCCATCAAATTAGTTAATATGACAGAAAATAAAATTTTAAAAAAAATTGAGAAAAGAGAAACAAAAGAAAAACCAGTACTGGAGAGAATGTGAAAAAATTGGGATGTTAATGTACTCCTGGTGGACCTATGATCTGAACCAAATATTGTGGTGAAATCTTTGGAACTATACCCAAGGGGCTATAAAACTATGCATACTCTTTGATCCAGCTGTACACCAGATCTGAATCCCAAAGAGATCAAAAAAAAAAAAGGGAAAAGAACCTATTTGTACAAAAATATTAATAGCAGTTTTTATATGGTGGCAAAAAATAAGGAATTAAAGGGATGCCCATTCATTGGGCAATGGCTGAACAAGGAGTGATATAGCGTTGTGATGTCATAAGGAATAGTGAGAAGTATGGATTCACAAAAACCTGGGAAATCTTATAAAAACTGATAAAAAGTGAAATGAGCATTTTACACAATAGCAGCTATATTGTAATGATGATCAATTGTGAAAGGTATACCTACTCTGACTAAGAAAATGATTCAATGTAATTCCAAAAAATTTAGGAAAAAATTATATCCGCCTCCCATAAGGGAAGTGATAAGCTCTAAGTGCAAATTTTTTTTTAAAATTCTTTATGTTTCTTGTTTTTTTCTGTATATATGTTTGTATGTTTTCTTTTTTAATATGGCTAATTTAGAAATATGTTTAACATATGTAATTAAATTATAACACATATAATCAACAACATATCACTTGCCTTCTCTATCAAGGAAGAAGAGGAGGCGAAGGGAGAGAGAACATTTGGAACTCATTTTTTTTTTTTTTTTTTTTTTTTGCTGAGGCAATTGAGATTAAGTTACTTGCCCAGGGTCACACAGCTACAAGTGTTAAGTGTCTGAGGTCAGAGTTGAACTCAGGTCTTCCTTACTTCAGGGCTGGTGCTCTATCCACTACACCAACTAACTGCCCCTGGAACTCAATTTTTTTCTGATTTTCATTTCTTTTTAACAATATTTCATTGTTTCTTAATAATCTATAAAGATAATTTTAACATTAATTTTTAAATTGAAAATGCAATTAAAAACAAATACTAACAACAACTAAAATATATTAAAATAAATTCAAGATTCCCAAATTAGAAATTCAAAATACTTAAATATGCTGTTTTACTTCTATAATCTCTGAAGTATCTTTGAGAATGAGTGGAGCAACTCTAGAAAGCAAAATACTTAATAAATTGAAAAGTTTGATATTGATCACTGACAAGTTTTAAAAATAGATTATTGATCATTTTGGGAAGGCACAGAGGTTATAGGATGATCACTAGTGGGTTAGAACTAGTTTATTAAAAAACAGGCAAAGCCAGATGAAATTATTTTTCCTTATTGATAGGGTTACATAAAAGGAAGGTGAAGATAAGGTATATCTCAATTTTCAAAAAAGCACTTCCCAAATTTTTCATAATTTTTGTGCACAATATCCAGTTAATAATACATTAATTTGTAGCTGGTTAATTGACTATCCTTGAAAGGTGTGAATTCACAGTTTACTACCCATCTGAAGGATTATTTCTAGTGATTTGGTATAATTCTCAGTCCCCAGTCTTGTCCCATTCATTATTTGTTTGTTGTTTGTTTGTTTCAAAGATTTGCATGTAACATCAATGTAAAATAAATGGATGATGAAATTGGGATACAAAAAGATTTTGACAGATTGGAATAATGGGCTGACTCTAATGTGTTTTAGGTTCTCTCCTAGAAACATGCTATAGTGGCATGCTAACAGAAAATTAACTGTACTTAAAATCAGGAAACTAGACCAAGGTTTTAATCCTGGCTCTGGCATGTGTTGTCTGTATGGAAGTGGTTGAGGTATTTAATCTTTTTTTTTTTTTTTAATCTAAAGAGGAAACTCAGTTTTCTACTTCCAATACATACTTCCCATGGTTCATATTAAAAGGCATGCTGTAAACCTTAATGTGCTACCTAAATTTGTTTTGTTATTAAAAGACAAAAGGACAGAAAACTTAAGAATATATCCAGCTCTGCTTTTTTTTTTAATGCTAAACTTAATGAAGGACAAAGTCTTGGCTATTTTCAGAAACTTTTTTTCCTAAGTTCTGAACTTTGGATTTCCCCGCAGTACAGTAATTTAATCACAGCATTATAATATCTTTGTAAAGGGGAAAAAAAAGTCCATTTACTTTTCAGTTCTTTTAAATTTCATGCAGATATATTTCATAAGACAACCTTCAGAAATTATATTGTGGATAAAAATGGAATGTGCTTCCCAGTCCTACACATGAAAAAACATAACCTGCGAGCTTATGGATATTATATTTTATTTAAGGTTATGTTCTGTTCATTCTCTGATCAAATTTGTCTGGATTAAAAAATGGAGAATGAAGCTTTTTATAAGAGCAAAAGTCAAATGACCAAAATTTGTTTCAATTGAATTAAATATCAAGGACATACTATGTACTGAAATATGATTATAATTGAGATCACCACAAATGCAATGTGTTAAAATTATAGTACTTTAACTCCTAGGCTCTAGATACTCCTTTGGCTCATTTCTTACCATCACCACTCTAGCTAGTGGCAACTCTTTATCCCTTTTCAGAAATCAGTCATTGCTAACAAATAATATAGACCTCATATAATTATAAGCAAAATCAAAACAGTTTAATTAGATGTATAGTCATTTCATCTGTGGCATCCCTGCCAACCTCCAAGGTAGACATTTTCAGCACCAACCCCAATTCTGGCTAGATCAGAAAATGTATCTACTACATGCAAGGCTTCCAACTCCAGTTACCCTGATAGCTTCCGATGAAGATGGCTATCACTATTCAGACCCTTGTGTGGTAAAGAGGAGGTTAGATGAACAAGTGAGAGGGAAAGAGAAGGAGGAGTACAGGAATGTTAGGGATGATCTAGCTCCAGATTCAAACAGCTCTATCCTGCCCAGATGGATGAGAACAAATTCACATAACAGTTTGATCTGGCTCCAGGTTGTCCTGCTCAGATGGACAGGAATAATTAATGTCAAGGTTTATAATCTCAGTATGATCACCAACTGCTTACTTTTCTTACAACAAATATTTAGGTCAAGGTAAAATCTCACCCTTTCTGTGAGAGCATTTCTCACATCTGAAAGTTTTTATCTACTCACAAAACTACAACCTTAATTCAGGCTCTCAAGGTTATTGAAAAGTCCTCAAAATGTTGGTCTCCCAAACTTATGTTTCCCTTCTCCTGTCCCTTTTCCACACAGCTGCCAAATTTATTTTCCTTAAGCTTGAATCTAATCAAGTTATTTTCCTACTCAAAACCATATATAAACTCCTCTTTTTAGTTTCCAATGCCCTTTCAAAATGTCACCTAACCTGTTTCCCAGCCTTATCACACATTACTTTTCATCCCACAATTTAGGGTCTAGTAATACTTGTTTTCTATCTCTTCCTAAGACATGGAATTACAACTCTTATTTCCATATCTTTGTACTCCCTATCCCTTCTCCTTTTAGTGAATTTCCTGATCACCTTCACCTTACAACGATCTCTTCCTTCAAGTACTACCTTCTATAATCTATATAATAACTATACCTCAACTGTTAATGCCCTCTATCTCCTAACAATTTTGAGTTTATGGCTTTCTATCTTTCTCTTTATATTTATTTTGTATACACTCAGCTAAGTACTTGTTGGCTTCCCTTTCAGAATGTAAATTTCTTAAGAACTTTCAGTATTTAGAATATATTTTTTAGCCATTTACAATGAATGTTCTAACTTACAATAATCACCAGATACCTATTCAGAGATAACTCATTTTGTATTTTAGAAATATAGCGGCACCTCAGTACTTTTTGTTAATTGGTTCCATAAGTGGTGAAAATGATGAGTACAAAACTTTTTTTGATGGAATATATCTCCAGTCTGCACCCTAACCATTCCTTCCCACCCAACTCCCAAAGGGGCAAGTGGGGCTTCCAGCTGCAGAGAAACAAGCCAGCCCAACTCAGCTCAGCCAGCCAGTCCCTTCTTGACTGAACTCACTTTCTCTCACTTTCTGACCCACCTTATGCCATCCAAGCTTCCTTGGAGGTTGGAGGAATGGGAGGGGTTAGGGAGAGGGCCTAGATATGGAGGTCTCCTGCTGCCCCAGGCTGCCAGAAGTCTTGGATTCTCCCATACTTTCCTCAAGGCTCCCATAGCTGCTGCTGGCACAATTGCCACTGCTCCTGCTCTGCTGCTTCTCCTACTGAGTACAGACCACTCCTTGCCACTTCCAGTTCTGCTGCTTTGGGAGCCACATCATCCTGCATGGGCTCTAACCTGGCAGTCCTGTGCACCACACCTGGCCAACCTTACGTCCCTACTGGCAACCAACACAACCACCAAGTGCAATCTAAGCAACAAGTGCTAAAGCAATATTTGCTGTCTAAATGTGTCAAATACTAAATTTGAGGTGTTTCAAAGCAGAAAAATGCCAAGATACTACTGTATGTATGTGTATATTTGTATCTATGCATACACATATGTACTTGTATCTATTCATATGTCCATATATACATATATGTATATGTGTGTATGTGTGTATACACACTCTCAATTGTGATAGAAAGGTAATTTATACTATAGGAAAATAAGAGGAGAAGGGGCTGAGGAAGAATGGGGATGATAAAAAAGAAGAGGGGGAAAAGGCAGTGGTTAGAAGCAAAATAGATTTTTGAGAAAGAGAGAGAGAGCAAGAGAGAGACAGAAAAAGAGAGACAGTGATAGAGACAGAGAAGGCAAGAGAGACAGAAACAAAGAGAGAGACAGAGACAAAGAGAGAGACAAAGAAAGAAAGAGAGAGAGATGGAGACAGAGAGATAGAGAAGGCAAGAGAGACAGAGAGAGACAGAGGCAGAGAAAGAGAGAGAGAGAGACAGAGAGAGAGACAGAGAGAAAGAGAGAGAGAGAGAGAGAGAGAGAGAGAGAGAGAGAGAAAGAGAGATGGAAGGGGAAATTTAAAATAAAGAGCTGGAGTAGAATCTAATATACTTCAGGTGAAGTAAAAGAGAGGGATAGCAATCCATCTCAAACAAAGCAAAAGCAAAAAAAGAGTGAATTTTAAAAGATAATTGGAAAAACTATATTACGCTAAAAAGTACGATAATGAAATGGGAAAAATATTACACAAGTTTCCCTGATAAAGACCACATTTTTCAAATATGAGTTTTGAACTGAATCAAATTTATAAAAAGAAGAGCATTCCCCAATTGATAAATGATCAAAGGATCTAAACAGGTAATTTTTAGAAGAAGAAATCAAAGCTATTTATAGTCATATGAAAAATGCTTTAAATCACTAATAAATACAGCAGGGCTTCTTAAACTTTATCCACTTTCAACTCTTTTTTGCCTGAGTAATTTTTAATGTGATCCTGGATATATAGGTATATAAAATAGGTATACAGATCAAACATTTACTGATAATATATCATAATTTTGTAACCCCCAACATTCAATTTGAGACACCATATGGAGTTTCAACTCACATAGAGCTAAAGGAATGTAAATTAAAACAATTCCAAGTTACTACTTCACATCTCTCAGAAGTAAAAAAAAAAAGTGGAAAAGAAGGTAGATACTTCTAGTGAACTACTAGTAAAGTAGTGAACTGGTCCATTGATTCTGGAGAACAATTTGGGATTGTACTCAAAGGGCTATAAAATTGTGTCTAGCCTTTGTCCCAGTAAAACCACCATTAGGTCAATACCTCAAAGATATCAAAGAGAAAGGAAAAGGATCTATACACACTACACACACAAACATTTTATATTTATATACATATATGTACACACACATATATCAGCTCTTTTTCTGTTAGCAAAGAATTGGAGAGAGGATGTTCATCAGTTGAAGAATAGCTGAACAGCTCATGGAATATGATTAGATGGAATATTGTTGATTTGTAAAAATATGGAAAGATCTATGTGAACGGATGCAAAATGAAATGAAAAGAACTAGATCATTGTTCATAGTAACAGCAATATTATAAAGATGATCTTATCTTAAAGACTGGGCTACTCTAATCATTAGAGTGATCCAAGACAATTCCAAAAGGCTATATATGTCAAAAGAGATAACTAATGAACTCTGAGTGAAAACTAAAGCATAATTTTCTCAACTCATTCTTTTTTTCTTGTTTTAATATTTTTTTGGTAACATGACCAATATGGAAATATGTTTTGGATGGGTTCACACATAAAGTTGATAACACATCATTTGCTTTTTCGGTGGGAAGGAGAAGGAAGGGAAGAAAGATAGATATGCTTGAACTCAAATTTTAAAATGACAAAAATGTTAAAAATAAAAATAATAAATTAGTATATTTAAAAATATATATTCTTAGAAGGGGTTTATAGGAGTCCTATGTGGAACTCTCACTGGAAAATGACTGCTTTGGGGGGTCATGGGGTGCTTGTCTAAAAGACCAATGAGCTGTCCTTCCTAGTATCCAGTTTTTTGCAGTCTTAAAGGAAAGAAAATGAAAGTTGATGCAGGCAGATTCTTGTTGTTCAGCCAAATCTGCTTCTTCATGACTCAATTTGGGGTTTTCTTGGCAAAAATACTAGAGTGGTTTGTTATTTCCTTTTCCAGGTCATTTTACAGATGCGGAAATTGAGTCATACAAGGTTAAGTGAACTTGCCCAGGGTCATACAGCTAGTGTCTGAGACCAGACTTAAACTCATTAAAATGACTCCTTCTGACTTCAGATCTGGCCCTATCCACTATGTCCCTAGCTGTCCCAGATTCGACTTATCTACTGTCTGTATCATATTTACTCATATCTAAAATTTATGGCTATATCTATCCATATTTAAAATTAATAGAATCTGAAGCTGAACTAAGTTATTCAATCGATATAGAATGGAACCTCATTAATTTTTATTTAATTAATAAATTACATGTCCTTGGAAATAATCTATAGTGGAGGGCATATTAATTGTAGCAAATATTATTGTCTACAATGAATGAATTAATTAAATTAGCATAATATAGAAGTTACTTATTGCTTTCAATGGATTCCTAGGAAATGAAAGATTGTACATTTTGATAGCTTTTCAATACTAACATTGCAAAAATAATACTATTAATAGTTTAAATATTAACCTAATAATTTTACAAGGTAAGTTTAGATTTTTCCTTGAAAATTTACTATTTGTTAAAGGTAAAAAGGTTGTAATTAAAATCAGGGGATGGAAATCATTTCCAAAGTATCAGGTAATGAATACATGGATACCTAATGATTAGCAATGTGGATTTCTAAACAGTGATATTTCACTGGCAGATGGGGTTGTGTCAGAATTAATAGTAACTATAATAATAAATAGCATTTATATAATTCCTACTGTCAAGCACTGTGCTTAGCAATTTACAATTATTATTTTCATTTGATCCTCACAACAACATGAGTAGGTAGATGCTATTATTATTCTCATCTTATAGAGAAACTGAAGCAAATAGAAATTAAATGGCTTGCCCAGATCACAAAAGTGCCTTATTTTTATGATATTTGTGCTTCTATCTTACTTGACATTTTAATATGAATAAAAGCAATTAATTTGGTACTATTTTTGAGAATTTTCACATATATGTGTGCATAGTATTATACAATTTTGTATTAAGTGTATATGTATATGTACACACATATATATGTGTGTAATGAATATATCTGCATAATGAATATGTGTATATATGTATATATATGCATTGTGTTATATACACACACATATACTTATATATCAGATATATAGATATGCATATATTTCTCAATCTAGATTTCTTTAAAATATTGAGAGTTGAATGTGGGGGAGGACAAAATGAAGAAGAAATATTTTTAAATAATTTTTAAATTTTAATTTTAAAATATTTTTAAATAATACCTAAAGTATTTTTTAAATTAAATATTAATGGACCCAGTAAAAAGAAATAAACTAAGACCCATAAAAAAAGTAGGTAACAAAAATGAAGTGCAAAAAATAAATGAAAAATATAGATAAGTCTTGTTAGTGTTCTTTTAAACATTTTATGGAATTTTTTTGCCTGTCTATATTGGTGCATGTAAAGCAAAAATGATTATTATAGCACTAAGATATTTCTTAAAGCAAATGAGACCTTATATTACATTTTTTTAAAAAGGAAATAGCAGCTTTTTGTTTTAGTTAGGAGGGACTATTTCAGTCTTACCTTTGCCTGAAGGGCAGATAACTAAAGGGTTCTATTAATTGAAGTGTAACTCTGGTGTTTTTCCTTTTGGGAAGAATTTATAAGATGTAGAGTGTTTAAATATATCTGTAAAGTTATCTTAATTGAAAAGATATGCCAAAAAAATACAAGTCGAACCTAAAAAACTCTATTTACTAAAAGAATCCAGACTCTCTAAGTCTCACTCTCAACTTGGTTTATTATTCAAAAGTGAACCTTAGTAGTCAAATTTAACTATAAAATGTTAAAGGAATCATCTATCTCAAGGAAAATATATAAATGCTTCATTTATTTTGGTCTTAGAGGATACATTTCATATTTATTCTATATTCACTGATTCCTAAGTTAAGGTATATGCTTTTTCTTTTGACAGAAAAGAAATGTGAATACTGAATAAGTCAGTTTTCTCAAACTTGTTGTTTTGAATGGAAGACTTCTCATCCAAGCAAGTGGTGAAATATTAAGCACTAATGACTCAAAAGCATTGTATATTGGGTGAGATCTCCAACCTATAACCTTACATTATCCTTTTTTATTTTTGGATGTCTTAATGGATAGTTCTTTTCCTTCTTTTAGTATGCAATGAAAAGATATTATAAGGAATTTAAAATAATGTATTGTACTTAACGGGGAGAGCAGCAGTTTGAAGCATGAATTTGTTTCTGAATATTCAATAATTATTTTACTAGGATAGTACTATATAAATACTTATAAAACAACTTATAGTTCTTCATTATATAAAAATGTTGTATTATGTGTCCCAAGTGTCTTTTTTTGGCAAAGGATCACTGGATATATTATTGGGGAACCTGATTAGGGAATCTTAGTACCTGACTCCACGTGATGCAGTAAATAGAGTACTGGGTCTGGAATCAAGACAATTTAAGTTCAAATCTGGTTTCAGACACTTACTAGATGTATGATTCTGGATAGTTTCCTCATCTGTAAAATTAGCTGGGAAAGGAAATAGCAAATTATTCCAGTACCTTAGTCAAGAAATTCCCAAATGGAGAGAATTACACATAACTGAAATACTTCAACAACAAATCTCTTTCATTTCATGGACTTCTTAAAATGTATTTCAAGGTGACAAAAGAATATATTTTTCTGCAAGAGGTTGTGTTTGTGTGTGTGTATGAGAGAAAGAAAGAAAGAGAGAGAGAGAGACAGAGAGAGACAGAGAGAGAGAGAGTGAGAGAGAGACAGAGAGAGAGAGACAGAGAGACAGAGAGACAGAGACAGAGACAGAGACGAGAGACAGAGTGGGGGGAGGAAAAGGGGGAGAGGAAAAGAAGAAGGAGGGGAAACAGAGAGAGAGAGAGAAAGAGAGAGAAGGATGGAGGGAGAGAAGGAGTGGAAGAGAGAGACAGACAGAGACAGAGAAAGTGTAGACCAGTATACTGCATTTCCTTCTCTCTAAGCCATGGCCCCCACTGAATTCCAACTTTATCTGCACCATCTTGATTTTCATCCTGTTGTTCACAAGTGAGAGTTATGGTGGGAGGCAGTAGCAGTAGCACGGTAGCACAATTACTGCCATAGTCAATTAAAGCACAGGCAATACTGATAGTAGGTTAATGAAATCACTTCTTTAGATCGTGGGTTCTTAACCTGAGGTCTATTAACTTTTTAAAAATAGCAACTATATTTCAGCATAATTGTTTTCCTTTTTTATTCCTACATATTTGATTTTCATTCTGCAAAGGGATCCATAGAGTTTATCTGACTGCCCAAGAGGTCCATAATATGCAAAAAAAAAAAAAAAAAAAAAAAAAAAAAAAAAAAGAAGAACTCCTACTCTATATGTACCTGAGTCACAATCCAAATGTTGTCTTAAACGATATCATATATTAAGAAGTTTATACTTGCTCTGGTTGGCTTCAGGGGGAAGAACTAGGAGCGTTGGATGGTAGAGACTTGAGTTCCAATTTTGCCTCTGCCATACTGCCTTGAACAACCACTTAACTACTTTAAACCTCTATGTCCTCATCTGTAAAATCAGGAAGTTGTATTAGGGGGATTCTTGAGGTCTCTTTCTGCTCCAGATTCTCTCAGTCTAAGGAGGTTAGTTTAAGGTTTCATATAGGGGTTTGGGAGAGGGAAATTGCCTAGAATTAACCTTATCCAAAATTGTCTATTTTAGGATAAGAAGTACCCTGTCTCTGGAGATCTCCAAGCCAAAACTGGATCTCCCTAGGCTAGAAACCTTGTAGAAGGAATAAATGGACCTAGATGGCCTCCAATCCCTTCCAATTCACATACACTCTGATTTTTCATTTCCACTCCATTTCTATATATTGTTGCTTCCTAAGATTACAATGTAGGTGTACCCATTACTCTGACTTGCTTAGATTTAGGTATTTTAGCAAATCAAAGTTTGTGGCAGATTATCAAGGTTGCTTCCTTTAAATGATTTATTTTTCTGAAGATTAAAACTATCTGGTTCAATAGACCTCCAATGAAAGCTAGAACAAGGTATTTGTGTATCCTACACAAAGATGAGAAATCAAGCTCTCCCTCCCCACCGCCTGGGTTATGGATATTGGAGTCTTTCAGCCTTCACTTTAACACATATGCCTTGAATTTTCACACAATAAATACTTGCATGCCAAGGATTTTCTAGCATTAAAAATATGTGCATTTTTAAAAAGCAATGCAGTAAGGCAGCAGGACTTTTCATTGGCTAGGAATGAGAGAGAATCAAAGAAATTCAACTATTCTGCTAACAGAGATCTATAATAAAAGCAGGAGTGGAGCAAGGTGGATGGAGAATGTTGGCCTTGGTTCCTTAATTTACCTTTTATTCTGGCTCATATTCATTTACATGTTAAGAGGCAGCCTTACAGTGCAGTTTGTAGATAATTTCAATTGTTCAGTGGTAAAGAATGCCATCTACCCCAAAGAGAGGACTGTGGAGCTGAGTGTGGACCACAACATAGCATTCTCACTCTTTCTGTTGTTGTTTGCTTGCATTTTGTTTCCTTTTCCAGTTTTTTTTCTTATTGATTCAATTTTCCTTGCGCAGCAAGATAGCTGTATAAATATGTATACATATATTGGATTTAACATATATTTTAATACATTTAACATGTATTGGACTTCCTGCCATCTAGGGGACGGGCTGGGGGGAAGAAGAGGAAAAGTTGGAACAGAAGGTTTTGCAAGGGTCAATGCTGAAAAATCATCCATGCATATCTTGTAAATAAAAAGCTTTAATAAAAACAGTGTAGTTCATCACATTGGGTCTGGACTCAGAAAGATCAGAATTCAAACCCAAACTCAGATACTTATTAGCTATGTGAACCTGGGCAAGTCATTTAATTCCCATCTGTCTCAGTTTCCTCTTTTGCCAAATGAGAATAATAATAGCACCTACCTCCCAGGATCATTGTGAAAATCAAGTGAGAAAATTTGTAAAGCACTTGACACATAGTAGGTATTAAAATTTAAGGACAATCATTCTTAAATTAATAATCGATAAAAGAGTCAAACAGAAAAAAAAAAAGCTTTTGTTAATTAAATAACTCTCTTTCTGGTCTTTAGTACTATAATATTCTCAAGTTGAGAATTGGTAGGTTGTCCAGAAGAGAGAAGCCCAAAGGTTATAGCAAGGAGAAATACCCAATAGAGGTTTGCCCAGTCACCAGTCACCAGCTGCTGTGGGAATACCAGAGTCCACGTGTCCAGCATACATGATACTTTTGAAGACCAATGGGAGGATCCATCAATAGGAAACAGAACTCATGAGAGCAGAAGACAATGGAGTAAGCATATGTTGCCCTTACATACCTCTTGGTCAGACGTTATTCTAGGTGTGTGTCCCTTAGGCACACAAAGCCTATTAATGTCCACTCTCCCTACTGTTGGTATGTATTGGGGTAAAAGAAAAAGCTCCGACTTTGGGGAAAGGGGAAGGAATATTTTTTTTCCAATATCTCTTACTATTCCATTTTTCTAGGTGCTTTTTCTCTAAACCATTTATGCCCTTTAATTAACTAGAATGAAAGTCAACATGATAGCTTCTTCATTAGTTAGCATTTCAAGTACATATGCACTCATAGAGTACCTTAAGACTAGGGCAACAATTCTCAAGACCACAAATAAGGAGAAAATACACTACAATAATATTAAAATTTATCATTTTTTGTTCCAGACAGCTACTAAATTGATTTTATCCAAATTCTAGGTCTGTACATGGCACTCTTCTACTCAATAAACTCCTTTGGCTCCCTATGACTTCTGGCTTCAAATATAAATTCCTCTGATCTGGTAGTTAAAGTCCTTCACAACTCAATTCCAAACTACCTTATCATTATCTTTATATATTTTGTTCCTTTCTTCTCTCTGCAGTGGAGGTAAAAAGTTTGATAGTTGACAGGAATCGGCATAAACTAACGAAGTCCAGAAAGAGAGTTGTTTAACTAACAATATTCCTCAAACACAACACTCTACATCCCAATGATTTTTATCTGACTCTTACTTGGAGAATCTTGCCTCCTTATCTCACCTCTAAAAATCCCTCCTTTCTTTGAAAAATCATTTCAAGTTGGGAAACCCCTCAGCTACCAGAGGTCCTCCAAAAATTACTTAGGCTTTATTTATATATAATATGTGTATATTAATAATTGTCTGTTACATCTTCCTTCCTCAACCTATTAAACCTAAAACAGGTGCCTACCCTGTCTGCTCCCTAAGTCTTTAGGAATTTCTCAATGGCCACTTTGCCTTGACCTGAATAAAAGAATGGAACTCTCACAGAGAGAATACTAGACAGCCTAATAGATAAAAGTATTGGACTTAGAATCAGGAAGTTCAAATCCAGCATCAGGCACTTACTAGCTGAATACAAAGCTCTGGGATATAAAAAGAGGCACTAGATAGTTTCTGCCTCGAGGAACTTTCCATCTATTGGAAGAACAATATGCCAGCAAATATATACAAAGCAAGTTACTTCCAGGGGAAGAGAAAACGATTAATAAAGAGAAGGCACTAGAATGAAGAGGAATTGAGGAAGACTTTCTGTAGGAAATGAGATTTTAATTAAGATTTAAAGGAAGCCAGAGAGGTCAGGAATCAAATTCCAGGGATGGAGATAACTAGAGAAAATGACAGAAATTCATCTTTTTCTGCCTGATCATAACTTTCCATTATTCCAACTTTCTCTCCATCTCAAACTTTCAAAATGTATTCTTCTTCCCTGCAGTCGCTTGATCCCCCAGTACTTTCTTAAGATTATAAATCTTGCTTGAAATTCATTTTCTCTCTTTCCTAAACTCAATAGTTAGCCATTTCACGTCTACACTGTCCTTCATTCTCAGATTCTTTGTTCCTTTGTCTATCACAATATATCATTTGTTAAACCTTATCCCTACTTCTGCAATGCTTCTGCCCACAAGATGGCAAATGGAGCTAGTCAAAGTTCAAACTTCCATAGTCTTTCTACATCACCTTGAACTAAGTAGCATTAGCTAATTTTAATTTTTACGTATCTGGATCAACCCAAGATCAAAAGTATCTAGTGATTTCAATTATCAATTAGAATACAATAGAATACTTGCAAATCATATAAACTTAATAAATTTAATAAATGTAATTAATAATTTGATTGATTTTATTTAGACAAATGAAGTATAATCATTGAGTTAATACAATACTCTGGCTCCAATATTTACTCTGGTGACAAGTCAGTCATAAAGATTTTTCAGAGGGTAATCAAAATTCTCCTAAACTTTATGAGTTCTAATTGCTCGTAGACTAAGCCTTTTTTATGCTTAATGTGAGAAGAAAGTCTTGTCAATAATTCTAGGCTTATTCTCTTGACTCTAGCTTCTTAAATTGTGGATCCATGAGCTCATATGAGGTCTCATAACTGAATATGGGAGTTATAAAATTATAATTTATTATCCTTAAATTTTTTGATTTGTATACCTATTTTATACAGCTATGTAGCCAAGGTCATATACAAATTTCTTGGATGAAAAAGAAGAGTGGAAAAAGTTTAAGAAGCCCTACACACCACCAAATACTGAGGAAGCTACCTTACCCCTTTAAAGGAAGTCAATCCATCCAGGACAGACAGATACTATTCCTACTACATTCTATCCCTTGTTGTTAAAGTTCCAAAACTCTTAACTCAGCACTATGAGAATTCCAAAATTAGCAAATTTTTGATTATGGAGAGATATTTTTGCATGATGTTAGGTGATACAGTGAATAGAGTTCTAGTCTTATACTGAGGAGGTCCTGTGTCCACACCCAGTCTCAGATATCTATCTTGGGAAAATCACTTAATCCTATTTGCCTCAGTTTCCTCATTTGTAAAATGAAATGGGGGAAGAATTGGCAAACCAATCCAGTATCTTTGCCAACAAAGTTCTAAATGAGATCAAGAATAATCTGACAGATGCATCTAAAAATAATCAAACAAAAATGGCTATGTTTTTATACATGGCAACAATATATGATGATCAATTCTGACTGATGTGGCTTGATTCAACATTGAGATGATTTAAACCAGTTCCACTTGTGCAGTATGGAAGGGAGCCATCTACACCCAGAGAGAGAACCATGGGAACAGAGTGTGGAACACAACATAGCATTCTCACTCTCTCTGTTGTTATTTGCTTAGATTTTGTTTTCTTTCTCAGTTTTTCTTGATCTGATTTTTCTTGTGTAACAAGATAACTATATAAATATGTGTACATATATTGGATCTAACATGTATTTCAACATATTTAACATGTATTGGACTACTTGCCAGCTAGGGAAGGCAGTGGGGGAAAGGAGGGGAAAATTTGGAACAAAAGATTATGCAAGGGTAAATGTTGGAAAAAGAAATTACCCATGCATATGCTTTGTAAATAAAAAAATCTTTAATAAAAAATAAAATAAAAATAAATTTTGAAAAAAAAGGCTATGTTTTCTGACATTTTTAAAGCATAAATGAAAGTACTTTTATAGAAGGATTTTTCTGCAGTCCATTGAGATAACCTTGTGATTTTATAGGGTTTTTTTTAAATAAAATTCATTTTATTGTCCTAATGTTTAAGTATTCTTGAATTACTGGTATAAATCTACACCAAATGTTTTGTTGCTAAATTGCTGTGTAATCTTTTTGCCATGATTCTATTTCATATTTTGGAGTCATAATTAATGATATTGATGTATACTTCTGTTTCTTTGTAATATCTTTCCCTGATTTAGAAGAATGTCTCATTAAAGGAGTTTGATAAAGTACTTTCTGGTTTATTTTAAAATGTTTGCATAACATAGTTACTAATTTTTCCTTAAAACTGATAGAATTCTCCTCTCAACCAAGGCTAATAACTTTTGTTTGTTTATTTGTTGAAATAGTTCCCTTATAGCTAATTCCTTTTTCTTTCTATGAGACTGAAGGTAACTTTCCTTTCTTAGAGCAACTAAGAGGAGCAGTGTTGGACCTAGTGTCAAGAACATTCCATTTCCTGAGTTCAAATTTGGCCTCAGACATTTTCTTGCTGAGTGACTTTTGGCAAATCACTAAATACTGTTTGCATCAGTTTCCATATTTGTAAAATTGAACTGAAGAAGGAAATGACAAACTATTCCAGTATTTTATCAAGAAAACTCTGTATGAGTTCATAAAAAGCTGGACAGGACTGAAAAACGACTGGACTCTCCATTCTATTAGTAATTTTACTTGTAGATTTATGGAACACCATGCCCTCATTGTTTTCTTTCCTTAGATCAGACTGTAGAAATGTGAGATGCACAAAATTAGAGAAGTCACCCCAAATGTTGTTAAGGACTATTTGTGTCCGACCTGTGGCAGAACACTCCAAACTCATATTGGTCTGATCAGCCACAGTCCAATGCATTGTAAATCTACTCTAACATAATGATATCATTTTGGTCCTCTTCAAGTACTTAAGATACCAACTAACCAAGATTGTAAACCCCTTGAGGGCAAGGGCTACCTTTTTTTTTTTTTTTTTTTTTTGCATCCCTATACCTTAGCACAGTGTCTAACATAATAAGTGCTTAATTAATGTTTATTTTATTTGTATTATTTAAGAACTCCATGTTGTGACCAGTTAGTTTGGATGGTTATTTCTTTTGTGTTCTCATTATTTTGAGTGCATAATGTTTATTCTATTTGTTTGCTTCTGAATAATATGGAAATAGAGCCAATTAGGGAGTACTCTTATTTTCTCTTACATTTGCCCTTTTCTATCCCTCATTACTCTCCCACAATACATTTCATATTCAATCAGTTGCCAAATCCAATCAATTTCATCTCTCATTCCCTTTCACTATCATTCCTTTCTTTTTCACTGTCACTACCCAAGTTCATTAACTAAGAATTATTAAGCTATATCAAGGTGCCTGTTTGCCACTGTAGCTGGCACTGAAGGGCCTATTTTTAAATATACAGAGAAGGGAATGCTAGAGTTGACATCACCTCATGAATCAAGTTCATCTAAAAATGACTTGAATAATAGCAGAATAATTAAAATTATCTCCTCCCACTTGGAGACAACCAGATTGATTTTTCAGTTAAATCACTTCATGACTTACTGAGATACACCACAGAGTGAAAGGCATTTTCTTTCTCTTTTGGCCACAGCAATGGAAAGAGTAGAATCAGCAGATCCATAAATATTTATTAAAAAAATAAAGCAAGTTCTGCAAAAAGAATCCCTTGTGAATTAAATCAATGTGTTAACTTTATTTTAATAAAGTTTAATTTTAATGTTATTTTATAGTATTTGACCCTGATGAATGATGGAGATTTTTAAGTAATCTCTCCTCTAATGCAATCCAACACAGTAGCTATGATATTGGTTCATAAATGATAGGCAGTGGGATATAGTTGGTCTAGAGCCATTCTTAGAGACAGGAAGCCATGGATTCAAATTATGCTCATATGAATAAAGATGTTGTAACCTTGGCAAGCCACAATGTCTCAAAGCCTCAAGGTGACCCTCTAAAAAATCTAAATTGCAGAAAAGAGAAGAATCTCTGCTAATAGAGGGAATTTTCTTCTCCAGAAGTTCACAAGACAATCACAAGTGCAATTCTCATTCCTGCCTTTGTGTACTAGTTAGTCACTGAGGATACAAAGCCAACACAGATCTTTACCCTTCACCTTCCTCTTGCCCTGTTCCCTTCAGACCAGCCTGACCAATTTTTTTTTTTTCAGATTCTTTCACTGACTGGTGTTTTTCCATTTGCTTGCAAGTGCACGTATCTCCCAAAACTCTAATCTTGGCCCTTTTCTATTCCTTTTATATTTTGTCACTTAATAATCTCATTCCCACAAATTCAGTTATTTAGGTGATTTCCAAATTTGTATGTTCAAGCATACCTTCCCCAAACTTCTACTTGCATTCCACTAATAGTTTGATGACAATCTCCACTTGGCTGCCCTACCAGTAATTCAGATTCAGCATTTCCAAAACAACTCATTGTCATCACCACTAAATCCATTCTCCCTCCCAAATTCCCAACTTCAGTGAATGGCACAACCACACATTCTCTATAATCTCCCAGGATTCCAATGATCTAGTTATCTTTGACCCATCCCTCTCCATATATAAATCTGTTCATTCTGCTTCCAAAATATTTTTCATATCCATCCCCTCCTCTCCAGTGAGTCACTACTTTAATTTCAAAACTCCTAACTCATCTTTCTTTCTCCAATATCTTCCCCTGCCAATCTCTTAATAATCTAACTGACAACATAAACTTCCAAATTACATGTTTGGTCATGCAATTTCCCTGGTCAAAGTTTTCAATAACTTTTCACATCCTATAGAATAAACTATGAACTCCCTAATCTGGTGATTAAATCCTTTCACAGTCTGATCACAGCTTGCTTTTCTATCCTGATTTTATATATCACCAAGGCTGTTTTTTTTCCCCAAAATATATTTTTTCTTAACTTTCATTCTCTTTCTTTTCCACCATCACATCCTATGCTTTCACCTTGCTGACAATGGATATTCTCCCTATTAAATCCTTGCATGAGAAATTTAGCTCATTACTCCATTGATATTTCTATCTTGTGTCCAAGTTCCTGGTAGACAGTAAGCACTTAACAAAGTGCTTAATAAAGCTAGCTGACTGACTGACCAGAAATTATCTTTCTCCTCAAATTTTGTTAGAGTGCTTTGGTTGGTTGTACTGTTCTTTATAGTGATTGTTTCAAGTTAGTTAAATAGAATTGTTGGTAGAGGATATGACCTGGAATCAGGAAGAGATGACTTCAACTTACTTGTCACCTATATGACTTTGGGACTATTACTTACAATCTTCTGTCTGAATTTTCTCCTCTGTCAAGTGGAGAAAATAAAAATACCTACCTCCCAGGTTCACTGTGAGCCTCAAGCAAGATAATATTTTTAAAGCATTTTGCAAGCCTTAAAGCACTATAAAAATGCTAATTATTATTATTGCTAATAGCACCTTTTTTTCTAGGGTTGTTGTGAACCTCAAATGAAATAAATAGTAATAGTAAACTAAATAAATAGTAAAAGTAAAATAAATAGTTAATAATAAGGCAATAAAACTTATTGAAAGTGCTTTTATCAACTTAAAGTACTATATATGTATTATTTATTATTCTATCTTATAACAGACTTGATGGAAGATATGTCCCCTTCCTCTATTCAACTATAACCTCTTTTGAGTACAAAAACTGGTTTGTTTTGCATCTCTAATGTCCAGCACAGTGACTTGTAGAAGGCAGCCTTTTTTTTTTTTTAATGTTCTCTCCCTTTAAAAAAGAAAAATTATTTTGAATTGATTACCTAAGGGAAAAGAGACACATATATGCTGAGGTTGGGAAGTGTGTGATATTATCAGACAACTCTAATGTGTAGTAGATAGAACACAGGACTATTAAGTCAGCAAATGGTCAGAATATGATAAGACTTAAAATTCTGCATTAGACACTAGATGTGTGATCTTAGGTGAATAATTTGACCAATATTTGCATCAGTTTCCTAATCTTAAAATAGGAAGAATAAAAGTACCTAACTCCTAGATGCATTGTGAAAATAAAATGAGATACTCAAAAAGTGTTTTGCAAACATTATATAATTTTTTATTTGTTTTTCAGTTGTGTCCTGACCCTTCCTGACCATATTTGAGGTTTCCTTGGCAGAGTGGTTTGCTATTTCTTTCTCCATGGATCCATTTTGTCAGGCAATCAGCAGTAAAGTGAATGTCTGAGTCCAGATTTGAACTCAGGATGAACTGACTCCAGTCCCAGCACTCCATCCACTGTGCCACCTAACTGCTTTGATACTAACTTTCTTAACTACAAAAAATACTCTTTTATTTATAATCTATGCATTTATTAAATTTCCCCTCAGTACCTTCAACCTTAACACAATGATCCCATAGATACATTAATGTAAAAACTGCCTTTCCTATAACTATTCAGTTTTTGTTACTGAATTAGAAGTACATCAATGAGCATAGTCAATTCAAATTTTATTTATGTGTGCTAAAGGATTCCAAAGTCAACTTCAATTTTTTAAGTTAAAAAAATATAGGTAATCAAATTATTTCCTACCTTCCTAGAAGAAGTCCAAATTTCTATGTATTAGTGGAATATTTCAGAGTGAATTAGTTCACTATAAAGACCTCTGGAAATACTTGGCTATCTAATATTTTAGAATAGGAAAAGTTTTACATAAAAAGAGGCACTTTCAAGGCCAAATGTGCATATTAGTGAACTCAACATTTTGCTTTCAAAGCCTAAATAAATAGTGTTTGTTCCTGTGAGCCTAGAATTTGGCTGTTTCCTCACTTTAGCCATTTAATGATTTTGGTGATTTTTCACAAGATATTTTACCAAAAATTAAAAAAAAAAAAACCCTTCATGGAAAGCTGCAGAGAATGTCCTTCAATTGTCTCCTTTATGAGGATAATAATAAAATTTATTTCACAGGGTTGTTGTGCAAATCATATGAGCTCATGTACTTAATCCTTTTACAAACCCTAAATACATTATAGAAATATTTTTTCTCTTTTCTTCCTTTCTTCTCTACTTTTTCTTTTCCCCTTCCCCTCCTCCTTTCCTTCTTCTCTTTTCCTTCTTCCTCCTCCTCCTCAACATCATCCTTTTTCTCATCCTCCTATTCCTTGTTCTCTTCCTCCAGCACCCCACCAACACTACTACTATTACTACTACTACTACTACTACTACTACTACTTCTACCATAAGCATTTTTGGCTTTCACCATGTCCTCTTCTACATGTCTTTGCCAATGCATTGAGTCTTTATGGGATGAAAGAATGAAATATCTGCAAAGTCCAACCAAGCTGGAAAGACTTTACATACCTGCCATGCAAAGATTATCCTTCCCTACACAAATAAATACTAATCTAGCTAAGGTCATCACAATTGGTGGCAAAATGATGAATGTTTAACCCATAGGAACTTTTGAAGACTATTAACTACATTAAAAGAGCCTATAACACAAAGTCAGATATGACTGAAAACAACTGAACAACAACAAATAAGTGGGAATGGTACTTTCTCTAATAAATCTAGAAAACATCTAAAGTAGAGATTTTGACCAATTGTTATTTGCCACATGGGTATATTATACACTATCTTAATAGAATTGAAAATATTCTTATGGCTTTAGAAAACTGCAATCTGATCAAGAATAATGTGTTTTGATGATAATGTTTATTTTGTATTATTTTTTTCTGCTAAAATATATAAAGAGAAGGTTTTGATTATTTAGATCTTTCTGTAATCAATACTCTGTTCAGCATTGGAGAAATGGTCCATTCATGACCAATAAGGGATAAAACTCTTAAAAACAGAGTACTACTAGAAAAGAGTTTATAGTACAAACTATTGTGAATCAAGACCGAAATTGAAAAACAAGGAAATGAAACGTTTGTTTGATACTCAGGCATCAATGAGTCTAAAGAAGTACTCTGAGAGCAATATTCTTTTCTCAAAGGCTGGGCAATCCAACAAACATGAAATAAAACATTTGTGCAAATAAGCTCAGCAGAAAGAGCTGAACAAGAAAAAATCATTTTTATCAGATTTGTAGTCAAAACAAGGATCAGACCATGTAAAAATTCCAATGAGTGAAAATAATAAATGCTCCAATAAAATAGCTAGAGCAATTCCCTCCTTTGGCTTTGATTTCCAAAAAAGAGGCACTTTTCAAGATACCTGAACACCAGCCAAATTCAGACAGGAAAACAGCAAAAACAGCTCCATTGTCAAGATCAGGTCCATGACAGAAATTAGCTCTGATTAAAAACAATAAAAGAAAAACATTTCCCCCTAAAGCATTATTTAGACTGATTTAATATCTAATGAAGACTTGTGTACATGAAATATTAAAAGTTTTCCCAATGAAAAAGGAATGAAGTGCTTAATAGGAAATGTGTGCTCCCTTATTTATGACATTAATATGATGCCTTTTCTTCAAGGAGGAAAATCAGTTCTTTGGAGAGAGTGAGTTTGTAAAACTAATCTTTATATCCATTCTCCTCAGTCATAACAGTCAACAACTTGCTCTATTGCCTGTGGAGAACATATTTTGGAGTATCATATAAAATAGCTCAATAATTAATTTCCTTGAATTTTTATTTTTTAGAAAAAGGCTCCAATGATACTATTGTGAAGTAAATAGGATCATAGATCAAAGGCTAGAAGAAAACTCATAGGACTTCTTATTCAGACCTCTCACTTTACAAATGAAAAAACTGAGCCTGAGGGAAATTAAGCAATTTGCCCAAGTACATAACAGATAGCAAACAAGAGATATGAACTCAAGGGCTTTGAATATTTTCTTCCATTGACCCACAGTAATTCTAATCAGTAACGAGGATAGAGAATACTTTTTTTTGGTCTCAGGATGCTGATATCTAGGAAATTACATTTCTCTTAGTGTTCCAGAGTTCACCATTCTTGTAGAACCTCATCTCACAACTTTGTGATCCTCTACCAAATTTGTACTGGCAAAGCTATCCTATTACCTCATTTTACCTATCCATAGGCTCCCTACATCATATATCCTTGTCCCTTTTAGGTCCTAGCCCATCAATATCCAATGTCCTTCGTACCCTTCTGCTTGAGCCATCCTTCTACCAAGAGAAAATCTCTTTCCTTCTCAATCCTAGTAAGGCAGAAGAAATTCTCCCAAATGCATCCAATGTTGAACTTCCACTATTCCTTGGACTTAGTGTCCAACCCATTCAAAATATGTGTGTATGTGTATGTACAAATATTTCTTACAGTTTTAAGAGGATTGTGGGAAGATAGGCATATTGGTGCATTGTTCATAGAAATAGGAATCTGTATAACTATTTTAAAAAGCAATTTGGAACAACGCAAATTAAGTGACTAAAATGCCCTTTGATCAGAGATTCCATCTGTAGGCTTATAACCCAAAGGTGTCATTGCAGTAAAGAAAATTCTTTATATACATCAAAATATTTATAACAGCACTTTTTGTGATAGTAAAGAAATGGAAACAAAGTAGATGCCTATTAATTGTTGTTACTGTTCAAGGAGTTTTTCAATTATGTTTGACTTGACTCCCATTTGGGCTTTTCTTGGTAAAAATGCTGTAGTGATTTGCCATTTTGTTCTCCAGTTCATTTTACAGATGAGGAAACTGAGATAAGCAAGGCTAAATAACTTGCCTAGGGTTACACAGCCAGGGAATTTCTGAAGTCAAATTTGAATTCTGAAAGTTGAATGTTCCTGACTTCACATCTGACATTCTATCCATCGTACCACCTAGCTACCATATCAACCGGGAAATGGCTAAATAAATTGTGGTACATGAATATAATGGGATATTACTACTGAAATGAAAAATGTGATAAATATAGAGAGACATAAAAAGAGCTACATAGACTGATTCAGAATAAAATAATAAAACAAAATCAAGAAAATAATTTACACAGTGGATATAACAGTGCAACTAGAAACAAAATCAAAAATGAATTTTGCAAATATAAAAAACATTAATGGTATAAAAGAAGAGATATGAGTCTAGCCTTTGCCCAAGTAGATCTGCAACTATTGATATTGCACTTATGTTGATATTTTCTTGTTCCTTTATTATTTTTAAAATATGCTGATTATTAAAGAAGGTGACTAACTGGAAGAAGAAAGTGAAGATATACTAAGGGAAGTTATGGTGATATATATACATATATACACATGCATATATTTGGCTGAGGCAATTGGAGTTAAATGACTTGCCCAGGGTCACACAGCTAGAAAGTGTTAAGTATCTGGGATCAGATTTAAACTCAGGTCTTCCTGACTTCAGGGCTGCTTCTCTATCCACTGTGCCACCTAGCTGCCCCTATGGTGCTATTTTTAAAATTATCAACAAAATTTACTTTTAAATGAATATAAGTAATTTTAATCCTTAGAGCTTTCTTTCCTTTCTGCTTATATGTGATTGTGTAATTTTTAATTATATTATTCTTCATTGTTTATCATGAATTCAACATGTTTATTTTTTTATCTTGTTAAATTGATTTTCTTCTCTCTTTTTTTAAATCAAATGAGTTAATGACACATATTTTGTTAATCTTTTAAAAAACTTCATTGTGTTTATCACATCTATATTTGTTGCTGTTGTTCCAAGTCTCTCCATTTCTTACTTAAATTTTAAAATTCCCTTTTTGGGTATTGTTTTGGGATTGCTCTATTTATTGCATTTTTGAAATCACATACTCAGTATCTCTCTTTTTTATCTTGTTAATATAGGTTTTCAGAGACATGAATCTTCTTCTGAAAACTGTTTTAGCTAAGTTCCATAAATTTTATTTTATTACCTCAATGTTACCATTTTCAATTTTTTCTATTCTCATGATTTGTTCTTTGACCCACTTATAAATGTAAAATGCCAATACTTAATTTCCATTCAGGTGAATTTTTTGGTCATATTTCTTTTGTTCATTCGATTTTTGTGTTATTGTCTATAAAAATTTTGTTATTTCTATCACAGTTTCCTTTATGAGCATAAGACATTGAGAAATATATGCTGTCTTTTGTATTCCCATGAATTAGCCACAGTAGATCAGTCACATCTAGTTTATTCAATAATTCATTTATCTGTATATTTTCCTTCTTATTTATTTTTTGGTTGGATATTTCCAAATGAGAGAACAATATAATCTTCTACTTATCAATGGATTTTTTTGCAATTCACTTAATTTATTTTTAACTTATCTGCTCTGTCATGATTATAGATATAATACATATATATGTATCATATATAAAATATCTACCTATGTACAAAGGCAGACAGAGACAGAAACAGAAAGAGACAAAGACACAGAGACAGAGACCAAGAGAGAAAATGAGAAAAATACAGATATGGAGACTAAGCCTGTGATTTTATTGTTATAGGGACCTCCCAGACAAGTACACCCTTTACTAAAGAAGATTGGCATTTCCTCTGTAATTTATAATGTTATGGAATTTCCTAGATCACTGAGAGTTACGTAACTTGTCTAAAACTAAATGGCTAAGATGTGTTGAAGGCAAGTCTTAAGGATTTTCTGGATCAAAGGCTAGATTTTTACTCATTAGGTCATGCTGCCATTCATACATATAATTTATTTTTCCCCTTAATATCTGTTTGCCTTTCTTGATTCATTTGTTATTATTCTTGTCTTCCATGTTACCATGATTGCAGTTCCAGGTGGTTCGTTTAGTAATACATAATAAATTTTACTCTGTTCTCACATTTGTACTGTACATGGAACTGTATATTAATTTTATAGATAAAGAAGCTGAGATTTATATAACTTGTCCAAACTCACACAGATAAAGAATGAAAAAATAATATTCGAACCAGGTAATCTACCAATTTGAACCACAATGACACTCAAGAAGCTTTGGGGACTCTTCCTGCTTCCAAGCAAGATCCTAAAGCAAGAACATAAGATAAAAGAAGGAATGGGATAAAAGAAAAGCAGAATGAAGAGCTATAAGAGGAATGGTAAAGTGTACTAGACTCACCTGGGAGACTATTATTAACTTTTCAGAGTGATAATTTTCAGAGTGAAATCAGTAAACTACAAATCAGAATTTGACTTGTTGCTTTGTTGGTGGCCTAGATTTAAGAAAATATTGGAGAAAATATTAATAATGCAAATTGAATTGTAAAGTGTGTCCTGTATGCATTTTCCCCTCATCCTGTACTTGCCAAAAGTGGTTGTTAAACATATGCAAGCACACTAGGATGTATGGCACATTCAAGGAAGACTGACACCTTTGGTGTGAAGGTTTGCTGCACCCTTTCCAGAACTGCTCATTCACCTTTGCTATCCATCTGGCATTCAACTCTTACCTGTAGCTCCAAGCAGCTGGAGTGCAGGTAGCATCCATACAACACCTGCAGATTGAAAACCAGACTGAGAGTAACCAAACAAGTCTAGAGCCTGTCAGTGAGAGCCATGTCTACTCTAAGCTTGTGAAGACCTCCCTTGGAGGAATGGGTGGGATAAGAACAATTCCAGTGGCTATGGGGATAGCTGAAGTAGATGCTGTTGACCTCTGGGTTATTTGTCCTTCCTTCTCCAACAAGACCTATGAACCAAAGAGTAAAGTCTTAAGTGGTGTTTTTTTTTTTTTCTTTTCTCACTCTTTTTTTCAGAGTCATCAGAGTCCAGTGGCAAGACAACAGGATCCTGGATGCAGAGGACGATGTTGACCTTTCCAAATTAAGTTCTTTCCCTCAGTTTGTCTGAGGCTATGCCCATTCAATGACTAAGACCTATTTTTTTAAATAAAGCAACTGGGGGTAAGTAACTTGCTCAAATTTGCACAGCTAGTAAATGTTAAACTTCTGAGACCATATTTGAATTCAGGTCCTCAAAACTTCAATACTATGTCATCTAGCTGCTCCTGAAGTTGTATAAAAACTGAAACAAAACATGGACTAATTTGCCATCACCAAATATCAGTCTAGTAAGAGAGAATCCTCAACATTTCTGTTTAGAACAGAAAACATTTACTATTTACACTCACTCCAAGTCATCCAGTCTAAACAATGAACCACAGAGGATTGCACTGAGGGGCTTTTATTAACCGTTCAATGAAAACTAGAATGATATGGGTTTAAAAGAATAGTCAAGTAGCTCCATTTAAAATCTAATAGATTGGTGCAGAGACCCACTAGACTCCTTTAAAACTATTATTTTTAAACCGTTTTTTTTTTCCCAGAAGTATGTTTCAAGAAATCATCAATGAAAACTACATCAAACAAAAAGAAATTAACTCAGCTTTGAAATGACATAATCCCCTAAAGCCCAAAATATCTTACACAAATATAAGCAACCAAAAATTATAGTCCTATAGACAGAGCACCTACATGTAAGAATATGGTGCCCCAAGTACAGAGAGAGACTGTATGTGACAAGAGGTTGCAGTTGTGTCTGACTGCAAGGGAAGTAGAATAGACATCTCTAACTTCAATTTCCCACACTTTCTTCAGGAGAGACTTTCATTCCTGCCAGGTATAGTTCTTTTTTCAGATCTAGTTCTGGGGGTTGCAGGCTCTCAGTTCCTCCAAGGTGGTATGATCCAAGAAGAGATATGGTTACTACTGCCCTGGCTTGTGCTCTAGACTGTGTGGAACTTAGAGCATGATCAGGAATGAAAAATACCAAGATCACCCACCTTTGACACTTGGACCATCTCTAGTCTTCTTGACTTTTGTCCTGCTGGACTTGAATAATTTTGCAAGAGAAAGTGGAGCCAACAGATTTGTGGTTCTCTGTCTCATTTAAATGCAATTCATGGATGAGTCAAGTCATCACCTCATGATATCAGTGGTTCTCTTCAAAAATAAAAGAGAAAGAACAAAAAACACCTCTATGGAGTGGTAGCTCTTGCAGAGAAATGGGGGTGGGGATGGGGACAGGGAATCAGGTGAAGGAGTTTTCTAGTCCCTTCTTGCTATATCCAATTTATTCCTGTGCTCTAATAAATACTTCATCCACCAAAATCTTGTTGCTTAAGCTCCATACACCTCTCCCTTCCCTTTTTCTTGATGCCAAGGAAGTCTGATTCATAGGTTTTGACCTGCTTTGGATTTGGACTCTCCTTGGTCCATCACCAAGAATATCATTCAAAAGTCATTTGTAAAACTGTAGTCCCAAGTGTTCATGCTGTTGGAGATTCAAAGCATCAGGATGGTGACTTAACCTCCATTTATCTATCTGTTAGTCTATTTATCTATTTATCCCTCTAACTATAATCTATCATTTATCTATCATATTTGTTAATTCATTTTATTGTTTCTTCCTTTATTTTCTATAGGAATTATGGTATATTCTTTTGAATTTTGTTTTCCCTGTCCTTGCTGAGTTTTCTATATTTTGGTTCTCTCTCTTATTTGAGGTGGTGGAGAAAGATATCCTTGGGATCTCTCAAACCACCATTTTTATTTCCTATTTGACTACTTCTACAGAGAAGGAATCTGAAGTCATAAAACTGAAATTTGCCCAAGGCCATGAGGAACATAGCAAGTCTGGGACTTGAGTCCAAGTTCCTTCTTTCAAATCTAATTCTTTCCACTATACCACAGCTGCCTCTAATCTTTTATACCTGAACAAAAAGACAAAAACAAAACAAATGGAGGAACCTCTTCTTTTTTTTTTTTTTCTTGTTAAATCTCACAGACTCATAATTGCATCTCTGTTGGCCCAATTTCCTGCAGGGCTGAATTCAACCTGGATTGTTTTAGGATAGATCCAGACCATTTGATGGCTTAAACCAACTAAACTAACCTTTGCCAAAAAAAAAAAAAAAAAAAAAGGGAGAATGTGAAATATGAGGTAAACCTGCAGCTTATCATAAAGCCAATGATGGAGAAAAACCACTGAGGTTTTGTGTTGTTTAAACTATATTTGCTCTTTGAAAAAAATCTTTCAAAATAAAAATATTTTTCCATTTAAGAAAGATAAAAGTTCACTGAATATTGGATTTCCTTCTATGAACCCGATTGACTTCAATTGATGAAATCACCCCCCTTCCAAGTGGTAAAAATTTCAATTATATATTTGTTAATGTTGCTAAAATATTTGCTATTTCCAAAATCATTTGACAGAGGGTTCTTATATTGTGGTTTTCTGTAAGATAATTTCTGCTGCTTTCTTTAATTAGTACTGAAAGTTAGTAATCCTGGAGAATAAAAGGCTCTCACTTCACCCAAGTACTTGAAAGACTAATCAAGAAATGGATAGTCTCTGTTGGCTGCAAAAACTACAGTGGGGAGATTGGAGGAAACAGCTAGGTGTGCTGGGGAAAGAATGTTGGATCTGTAGTCAGGAAGATTCACCTTTCTCAATTTAAGTCTGGCCTCAGAAACTTAACTATCTGTGTGACTCTGGGCAAGACACTGTTTACCTCAGTTTCTTCATCTATAAAATGAGCGGGAGAAGGAAGTGGCAGATCATTCCAGTATTTTTGCCAAGAAAACCTCAAAATAGGTCATGAAGCATTGGATATAACTGAACATAGCTGAGCAACAAATCTATTGAACAATAAACAAAAGAAAATTCACAGTTTTATATGAGAAAGATGTTCAGCCAGGATACAGACATTGTCTTCTCTGTCCCTTTGTTGAATATGCTGGTGCACTGGCCAAAAGAAATTTTCAAGATTTAGGGAAGAATTTCTCAATACTCTAGTCCTGAATTTTGTACCGAAGGTATATCAGGAAATTATGTCAGTAGTTGATGACTTCATCCTTTAAGCCAACCAAATTTCTTTTAAAAATATATATTATTTCTTTATTCTTAACATTCTTTTTTTTTAATTTGAGTTCCAAATGTTTCCCTTCCCTCTCATTTTCCCCCTACCCACTAAGAAGGCAAGCAAAATGATATTATGCATATGAAATTATGCAAAGCATATTTCCATGTTAGCCATATCACAGAAAAAGGGAAAAAAGAAAGATAATCACTGCTCTCAAGGGAGTATATATATTTATATATGTGTGTGTATGCTCTCTGTATCTGTATATGCTCTCTGTGTCTGTGTGTGTATGTGAGAGAGAGAGACAGAGACAGAAAGAGATCTCAACATAATTAATTCACATTCATGCCCTCTGTCTATGTAAACTCTTAATAATGATTCTCTTAACATTTCATCTTTCTATATGGTAATATAAAACAGTTTAAATACATTAAGGCTCTTATGATTTCTCTTTCACTTTTACTTTTCATGTTTCTTTTGAGTCTTGTGCTTTTATGTCAAATTTTCTACTACTTTGGTCTTTTCATTAGGAATGCCTGAAAGTTCTCTATTTCATTAAGTATCCATTTTCCCCTCTGAGGATTATACTCAGTTTTGCTAAATAGATGATTCTTGACTATAATCCCAATTATTCCAAGCCCTCTGATTCTTTTATCTGGAAATTGCTAAATCTTACATTATCCTAACTGTGTGCATGCTATTTAAATTGTTTCATTCTGACTACTTGCAATGTTTTCTCCTTGATCTGGAAACCCTAAAATTAATATTTGTGGCAATTTTCCCTTTGGGTACTCTTTCGTAAGGTGATCTGTGGATTTTTTCAATTTCTTTTTGACCCTCTAAATCTAAGATTTGGGAGCATTTCATTGAGAATGTTTTTGATATATTTCTAGGCTCTTTTTTTGATCATGGCTTTCAGGTAGTTCAATAGTTCTCAAATTATCTCTCCTCAGTCCTACAATCCTGGCTCCATTAATAACAAATTATAAACTAAAAATGTAACTCTAAATTTGGCACAAAGACTACTGGGAAATATAGTTTTCCCAAGCTGAAGAAGACGTTTCAAGTTACTTTCATGAGACCAGAAAACTAGGAATACTGGAATATATGGAAAGAAGGAACAGAGATGCACCCTTGAATTGTGAGCCAGAGATAAACATTGCTAATAAGGGTTGTTGTATTTGGTCATTTCTCACTTTTTGTGACCTTCTTTGGAGTTTTCTTAGCAAAGATGCTGGAGTGGTTTTCCATTTCCTTCTTCAGTTCATTTAATGCATGAAGAAACTGTGGCAAAGAGTGTTAAGTGACTTTTCCAGGATCACACAGCTAGTAAGTATCTGAGATCACATTTGAATTCGGGTCCTCCTGAATTCAGGTTTGGAGCTCTATCCACTGTGCCTCTTAATGGCTCTGCCAATAAAGGACATAACAAAGCAGGAACGGCTGGAACCCTTCCCTGCTCTCTGATTTACTTTGGGAGTGACCTATTTGGGCAAAACTTGCTGTTTGCCTGACTGTGTTTAACCAGTAGCATTTCTGAGACCTGGTGTATCTAATCCACTCTCCATTTACCCTGCTCCCTGATGGTTACCTTGGGAGTTTCCTGCTATTTTAGGTCTTAATGTACTTTTATGAGAGATTTTATCTGCAGGCAAATATAAACTAATTTTTATTGTTCTGAGAGTGTTTGCTATGAAAAGAGCATTAGCACAAAAGAGTTGGTGCAGACATAATGATTAGCAATGATTTTTTTCCAGAATGTCCTAGAGAACAATAAAGGGGAGAAAGACCCCCTTCTCTACTCTGGAGGAGTTAAGTTTGTTGACTTCCATCAATAATCAGCCTAGAAAAGCTTCTTCAAGTAGCATGGGAAAAGCCCAGTGTTAATCTGTGATCAAATCTTCTGTACTTTAAAGAAAAGGCACACAGAGTATATTAAGCTCTCTGGCAACACCTAGAGGCTTCTGAAGCAAAAAAAGGTTTAAAAAACACTTTCTACACATTCTCTTATTTAATCTTTAACTTCTCTTAAGGCAAAAGCTACATCTATGCTTATGCCCATTTTATAGATGACTAAATTGAGGCTGAGACAGGTGATATAACTTACACAGAGTCACAATGATCATAGTATTTAATATAGAATTTTAACCCATGTCTTCCTGACTCCAAGATGCAACAGTGATATTTCATTTGATCCTTTTTCAGAATTTCAAAATCATAATCATATGCTGGGCACTTTTATTTGTTCCCCCAATCCTTTTCAGTCTTCCTTTCCTGGTAGTATGGGCTCCTTGCAACCAGATCTTTCTTTTTGCTTAGATTGATTATTAGCAGTCCCAGTGACAAGCCAATAGTAAATATTTAATAAACATTTGCTACCTTTCCTCCCTCCCTTTTTCTGGTCTTCCTTCCTTCCTTTTTTCCTTCCTTCCTTGCTTCCTTTCCTTCTTCCTTTCTTTTCCTTTTTTCTTTTCTTCATTCCTTCCCTCTCTGTTCGTTCCTTCTTTTCATTCATTCTTCCCGCTTTCCCTTCCTTCCAATATTATCCTCCTTCCTCTTTCCCTTCTTCTATTCTTCCTTTTTTTTCCTTTGCTCTCTCCTTCTATTTCTTTCTCCCTCCTTTCCTTTTATTTTTATTTTTCCTGCTTTCTTCCTTGCTTTTTCTGTTTCTCTCTACCCCTGTTTAGGCCTTTCTTATTCCTTCCTTCTATCTATTATTCCCTCTTTCCTACTTTTGCTTTCTCCTTTCCTTACTCCCTCCTTTTTCTTCTTTCTCTCTTTCCCTTTCTTGATTTTCCCTTTCTTTTTCCTTTGCTCCCATCCTTTCTTCTTTTCTCTTTCCTACTTTCTTCCTCACTCACTTTCTTCCTCTCTCATTTCATTCTTCTCTCATTTTCTTCTTTTACTTCCTTCTTTCCTTCCTTTTTTATTCCTTCTTTCTCTCTCTTTCCCTTTCTCAGTTCTTTCCTACTTTCTTTTCTTTGCTACCTCCCTTTCTTTTTCCTACTTTCTTCCTTACTCCTTCTGTTGCCCCCTCCTTTCCATTCCTTCTTCATTCCTTCCTTTCTTTATCTTTCTTTCCCTTCCTTTCTATATTGTTATAAGGAAAGGACCTCAGAAAAGTATCTAGCATGTGAATGCTATCCATGGGATTTTCTTGGCAAAGATATTGGAATGGTTTGCTATTTCCTACTTCACTGGATTAAGGTAAACAGAGGCTAAGGTCACACATCTACTGTCTGAGTCCAAATCTGAACTTCCATACTCCAGGCCTGGCACTCTATCCACTGAGCCACCAAGCTTCCTATGTTGCTGTCACCCCCTCTTAAAGCTGGGTACACAAAAATGCACAGTGAAATTTGTACATCAGAAAATGTTTTGGTTTAGTTTTTATTCAGCTGTTTAACTGTTCCTTTGAATATTTACTCATTTTTAGTAACAAATAAAACCAATAAAGGGCTGTACCCCATGATGGATAGACAGCTAGTCAATCTCTGAGTCAGGAAGACTCATGTACCACTTCACCTAGATGTTGATCATATGATCCTGGGTAAATCACCAAATCTTTTAAGTACCAGACAGTTGTCTAAGATGATAAGTTACTGGTCAGTTGCAAATCTGTTTTGGTGGAGGGAATTTCCTCCCCAAAACTTCCTTCTAACAATAAAATTGCAAGCTTAGACCCCTTCAAGGCTAAAATAGAATTATAATAATAAAAAGCAAACACTAATTGGCTGTCCTGATTAGAATAAGATCTTTGAATTGAACATGCTCTCTTGATCCAATTAGTTATGATTAATGTGTGTGAGCAGTGAAATGCATGGATGCGCGCGCATGTGTGTGTGTGTTCACTTTGCTATTGCCAACAGCAAAATTGCTTTGTTGCTTTCTTTCTATCGAATATTTTGTTGATATTCTTTAAAAACTCATAAAAGGTTAATACTGGCTTCTAAACTATTTCCTGCGCTGTCTAATTTTATTAAATAGCAAACTTAACAGTCATTAGTGATAAATAGCAATTGAGCAAAGCTGTGCGTTAGTTTATTCTATTTCTCAACATCTGCAATATTTATTGTCATTTAATAACAGCATCAATTAAAAAGACAGATCTTCTTAAGAGCCCTAAAGCATCATTATTCCTTTTTCTTTATTTTGGTTCCAAATAGCAGAATGGTCCATCTATTATGCTGATTAAACAACTCATCTTTTTCCCTGTCATTCCTCATTCATGCCCCAAATTTCAACTGGAGTGCAAATTACTCATTTAGACGTATACACATGTGTATACACATACATACGCACGCACACACACACACACACACACACACACACACACACTCAAGCACACACACTTGACAATTCTCCTATCTAGCAGACCCCATCATTCCACAGTATCCAAGTGCATTCATGTTGTGGAAAGATACATGAATAGGAAAGAAAATCCCTCTGAAAAGACCTGACCTCACCAACAAAAACATGCACTGCATTTTTCAAGATGGGATAAAGCTCACCCACAGTTCTGGATCCCAGTGTCAGTGTACCCAATATTCTTCACTGTTCCAGAGGCACAACCAGGGGATATTTTAAATGTGGACACCTACAGTTCTAGATCCCAATGTGAATATACAATAATACTCTTTTGAGAGGCACAACCAGTGGATATTTTAAAATCTTTCTGCTGGCTGCCAAAACACAAAGTCAAATATTTGTTGTTATTTTGTTTTGTTTTGCTTTTAAGTGATTTACCCAGAGATCCCTCATTCCAAAAGTCATTTTTTTGCCTTCCCTAGGGAAGTATGGCTACACAAGCAACTCTGCAGTTTAGCTACCTACTTGACAGCCCCCAGAAAATCTTCATTGGTTGGAGGCAATGTTTAAATTCAAGTGGACAGTTGGGAAACCTGTTTTTACTTTGCACATGGTTAGGGTACCAGCTGCCAGTTCTTGTTAGCTGATACCTGCTTCCGTTAGTTTTTTTTATCTGTTTTTCAAATTAAGCAAGGATGGGAAGGAGCTTTTTAATAGTGGTGGTGGTGGATTGGTGTGGGTAGAAGAAAAACTCTCTTTCCTGACTGTTTAGAAAATTACTGATCACCTCCCTGGACTTTTCCAGTGTAAGACATGCCTTCTGAGTTGACATGGATTTAATTCACAACAGTTTGTTGAGCCATAATGGATAAGTGAAGGGAAATAAGAGAGTAGTTTTACCTCTCCAAATTCTAAACCCATACAGTTTAAAATGTAACTTGAATATGTAAAAGTAAGACTGGTTCTCTCTCCTCATAGCTTTGACTATGTCTTCACAATGGGTTATACAAGATTTTAATAGTTCAGTTTTTATTCTTTCCCTGCTTATATTGTCTTCATTCTACTTAATGGAATATTTTCCTTCTCATTTATATAATCAGATCCAGCAAAGTGTCTTTAGACTGAACTTCAAATCATGTCAATATAAGGACTGGGATTATCTGTTAAATTTACTTGCAGTGGGGTCATGGTTTGGACAAACCATTTTAGACAACAATATGGAATCATATGATGAAAGTTACAAAATTGTCTACGCTATTTCACTTAATGATCTCATGGCAAGACCTATCTGTACAAAAGCATATTTGTGGCAATATCATTTGAAGAGCAAAAAAAAAAAATAATGAGTATATGTTAACTATGTGGCAAGTTATTGGGCAATGGATGGACAAATTGTGAAATATAAAAAAATCATTCCATAAATTAAAGGAACACAGGATAGTTTACCTCTCAGACCTGTGGAAGAGGAAGGAATTTATGACCAAAGAAGAAGTAGAAATCATTACTGATCACAAAATAGAAAATTTTGATTATATCAAATTGAAAAGTTTTTGTACAAACAAAACTAATACAGACAAGATTAGAAGGGAAGCAATACACTGAGAAAACATTTTTACAGTCAAAGGTTCTGATAAAGGCCTCATTTCCAAAATATATAGAGAATTGACTCTAATATATAAGAAATCAAGCTATTCTCCAATTGATAAATGGTCAAAGGATATGAACAGAAAATTCTCAAAAGAAGAAATTGAAAGTATTTCTAGCCATATGAAAAGATGCCCCAAGTCATTATTAATCAGAGAAATGTATCTTAGATATCACTACACATCTGTCAGATTGGCTAGAATGACAGGGAAAGATAATGTGGAATGTTGGAGGGGATGTGGGAAAACAGGGACACTGATGCATTGTTGGTGGAATTGTGAATACAGCCAACCATTCTGCAGAGTGATTTGGAACTATGCTTAAAAAGTTATCAAACTGTGCATACCCTTTGATCCAGCAGTGTTTCTACTGGGCTTATATCCCAAAGAGATCTTAAAGAAGGGAAAGGGACCTCTATGTGCAAGAATGTTTGTGGCAGCCTTCTTTGTAGCGATCAGAAGCTGGAAACTGAGTGGATGCCCATCAATTGGAGAATGGCTGAATAAATTGTAGTATATGAATATTATGGAATATTATTGTTCAGTAAGAAATGACCAACAGGATGATTTCAGAAAGGCCTGGAGAGACTTACATGAACTTATGATGAGTGAAATGAACAGAACCAGGAAATCATTATATACTTCAACAACAATAGTATAAGATGATCAATTCTGATGGACCTGGCCATCTTCAGCAAGGAGATGAATCGAATCAGTTCCAATGGAGCAGTAATGGACTGAACCAGTTACGCCCAGTGAAAGAACTCTGGGAGATGACTAAGAACCATTGCATAAAATTCCCAATCCCTATATTTTTGCCCGCCTGCATTTTTTATTTCCTTCACAGGCTAATTGTACAATATTTCAGAATCCGATTTTTTTCTGTACAGCAAAATAACGGTTTGGACATGTAAAAAAAGAAAAGAGAAGAAAAAATCATTCCAGCCCCTTTGATAATATCTTAATGTTTTGATATAATTTTCCCATTTCTATGGGAAGGAAGTAGGGAGGAAGGGCACTCCATGTATGAGGGAGGGCTAATACAAAGGCATGGAGTGTCATATGTAAAAAATAGCCAAAACATCAGTTAAATCTTAAAATGTGGGACTTGGCATAATGATGCATAAGAGTGAAAGTTAAGTTATTTCTAGTTGCAAAGGGCTTTAAAAGTTAAACTAAGAAGTTAATATTCTAGGAGAAATAGGTTACCATTTGAATTTATTGAGTAGGGAAGTGACATGGTCAGGCCTTCACTGCAGGAAGATTACTTTTGAGAGTCCTATCAAAGATTGATTGAAGTGGGAAAGAAGTGACAAATAAGAGCCGCATTTGAAATATATTTTGAAAACATAAATAACAAGATTTAGCAAATGATTAGATATATGGGTTAATAAAGGCTAAGAAGTCTAAGATAGCATCATAATTATAAATCTCAGATTCTGGAAAGATATTTATGATCATGGCAGATTTAAAATGTACAATAAGCAGTTAATAATGTACAAGTAGAAATTAGAAAAATATTAAATATTAGATAGAAATGCATGTATAAGTATATACACATATAATCATATATACACAGATAGATATATAGATTGACAAAGGTAAAAATCATCAGCATTGAAATAAGATGGAAGAAGTAGGTAATTGGTTCCTAACCAATTGATTGATTTTCTTCCCTCAACTCAAGTTGATGGCAATCACAGAAAATAAAGGAAAGAATAGCTCATATCTTTAGTATGCTTTAAGGTTTACAAAACACTTTCATTACAGTAATGAGGCAAGTAGTGCAAATGTTTGTTGAGGAAGATTTTCCATTTTATAGATAAAAACACTAAGATTACTCATGGTATCATGCCTAGTAAATAATGGATGGTGAATCTGAATTCTTATTTCTCCTATCTCCAAGGCTAGTATTTGAATATAATTCTCCATTTTCCACATCTATGTCATATCTCTCTTGATTAGAATGTACATTTCCCTAGCTTCCTTCAAGAATCAGCTCACAGATTGATCTTCCATGGTATATTTTTCCTAGTCCCTTCAATTGCTAATTCTTTGTCTCTCTCAGAGAGACAATCTTAAAGTTGACATTTACCATAAACTTCATGTATATATCTAGTTACTTGTCTCCCCATTAACATGAAAGTTTCTTGAAGTCAAAGATTGTTTTTGCCTTTCTTTGTATATCCAGTACTTAGTATAATGCTTGTTAGTAAGTGTTGACTAATTGCTGAGTTGACTTTTCCATTATTCTAAACTTTAAGTATGATGAAATTTGGATTTTAACTGGAAATGTGGAAATATTTACCACTGAAAGTGTTTTTAGCAAGAATGATAATTAGACAATGCTTTAGAAAGATTAATCTCATTGAGGTATGCAGGATGGTTTGGGTGAGTGAAAGAAAGATAGGGTAGTAGTAGAAATGTGAAGAAGATGTGAGACACTGGGAAGATATATGAACAGGATCCAAGAAAAACAATTTTATTCCTCCATTTCTATTTTTAAGAACTTGAAAACAACTATCATATTCCTACTAATTCATCTTTTCTCTAGGCTAAACATCCTCAGCTGCTTCAACTGATTCTTCTATGACACAATCTAAGGATTCCGGTCAGGCTTTGCAAAAGGCATTTTGAGGTCATGGAAAAAATTACAACATTTGTGAAATTCATCACAATCCCATCTTTTTCCTTCTATTCAATTGTATATTCAGCTTATTTTCCAAAAAAATGTCCAGAAGACAAGAACTAGTAGACTAATTCAATGAGTTTGTCATATGCCATAGTCTCCACATTTGGAATTTTTTTAGCCATTTGTTTTTTCCTATATATTTAGGCCATTTCATGGAAGACACTCTATAAGTTGGTATATGGGCTGATAGTGGTGGATATCCTCCTAATCACCTTTATTTAGCAATAACAGCTATACCTCTTTACCAATTTTGGCACCCCATTGCTTAAAAAATATGAAATTCAATAAAATAAAGCAAATCTCTCAATACTTTTACAATTGTGCTCCTTCCAGAATTAATTTGTTCTATGTAAACTAGATCTGGACTAGCTACAACATCATCTTCTTAAATGCCATGTCCACTAATATATAGTACACTGGATCCAGAGGTGTTAAAGTTCAAGTATAATAGTTTCCCTTTACACAGTTATGAGAAGCAATCACTATACAATAGACTGGCAAATATATTTGATTTTCCTTCTATTTCTGTCCTTCAAAATTCATCTCCAAATGCCCTTTGGCTTTCTGCAAACTTGAGGAAGGGAGGAAAAGTTTAGGAGAGGAAAAGAAAAGAGAGGAGAGGGAAGGATAAATGAAGAAAAGGAGGGAGGCAGAAAAGCAGGGAGGAAGGAAGAAAGGATGAGAGGGAAGAAGGGAAGAAGGAAATGGAGAAAGAAAAAGCAAGAGGAGAAGGGAAGGGAAGGAATGGAGAAGGAATAGGATGGGAAAGAAAGGAAGGAAGGGAAGGAAGGGGAAGAAAGAGGAAGGAAAGAAAAGGAAGCATTAATGTCTTACTATATGCCAGGTACTTTGCTGAGCACTAGGAAATGAAAAACAAATTCCCTGCCTGCAAGGAACTTATATTTTACTGGCAAAAGATAACACATAAAAGAAAATTGAAATGGAAGGGGGAAGACAAAGAAGGTACCCAGCTTTCCAGCAAAGTAGAGAACATCTGGAGTCTAGCCAGAGGAATGAAGATTTGACTGGCCTGGGATCCCTCCCTATTTGGGAAGAAATCATCCAGTCGGAGGAAGAGGAAGGAAGAGTAGAGCGTGTTTCCAATGCATAAATTTCAGGACTAAAGTGAACTTCCATAGTAAAAAGTTTTCTAGGTCATGTAGAGAGAGTCTGGAGATCAGTATGAAGAGGAATGAATAGTGAGAAAAAACAAGTAAAAGAAAGAGATAAAGTCACAAAATCCTACAATATATGTAAAAATGTGAAATGAGCATAATTGTTTAATAATTTGATCATTTTTTAGCATTGCCCTTCTTTAGAATTGGAACACACACGGACTTTTTTTTCCCCCAATCCATTGCTCACTGTTGAGTTTTCCAAATTTGCTGGCATATTGAGTGCAGGATGGACTTTAACACCTTCTTTTAGGATTTTAAAAAGTTCAGGTGGAATTCCATCAGTTCTACTAGTTTTATTTTTAGTAATGCTTCCTAAGGCCCAGTTGACTTCAGGACATCTGCCTCTATTTGGATCAGTAACCATACCATTATGGTTATTAGCAATGTTAAGATTTTTCTTGTGCAGCTCTTCTGCATGTTTTTTCCACCTCTTCTTGATCTTTTTTGCTTTTGTTAAGTGTCAATTATTATTGTCTCTTAACATGCCCATTTTTGCATGAGATATTATCTTGATATTGCTAATTTTCTTAAAGACATTTTTGTTTCTCATTTTGCTTTTTCCTCTGCTTTTTTTCATTTTTAAAGAAAACTTTCTTATCTCTCCTTGAATTCTCTGTAATTCTGCATTCAGTTGAGTATTTCCTTTAACTTTTTGCTTTCCTTCTTTTCCCAGCTATTTGTAAAACCTCATCAAATAGCCATCTTCTTTTTTATGTTCTTTTTCTTTTCCTTTGGAATTTTTTTAATTTCTGTTTCCTACATGATATTGTGAATCTCTGTCTATAGTTTTTTCAGATATTTTATCTACAAGATCTATTCTTTAAAGTTTATTATTTCCCATTCCATATTCATATGGTACAGTATTTATAGTATACCTATATGTCCTGATGGTTTTCCCTGCTTTCTTCAATGTAAGTTAGAAATTTGCAATAAGAAGTTCAAGATCTGAGCTAGTTAGCTCTGGGTCTTGTTTTAACTGAATATAGAAATTCTCCATCTTTGGATGCAAAATTACATAATCAATCCGATTTTAATTTTGATAGCTAGTGATGTCCATGTGTGTAGTGGCCTTTTGAGTTGTTGAAAAAGATATTTGCTATGACCAATTGGTTATCTTGACAAAACCTTAGTAGTTTCATTTGATACTCTTAGGCCAAATTTATCTGTTAAGTAAATTATCTTTTGACTTCCTTCTTTAGAATTCCAATTCCCAGTGATGAATATGTCTTTCCTTGTCATTTTTTCCAGAAGATATTGTAGGATATATAGAACTGAACAATTTTGTTTAGAGAATAGACACATCACAATAATAAAATGGTTTGCCTTGGATTTGATTTGTTATTTTTTACATTATTGCCCAGTACTGCTTTTCTCATTCTTTTTTTTTATTATGATGCCTATTTAATTTCTTCTAAAGGATTATTTTCCACATGTATTGATGACTTAAATTAAATTCACCCTTTCCCATCCATTTAAGTTCACTGACCTCCAAGATGCCAAAGTTTAATCTCTTAAACATCTCCAATTTGATCCTATCTAGCTTTCCTTGGTTCATACATCTTGCATTTGGGCTTCCTAAAATATTGATTCCTAAAATATGACAGTATCAGCATTTCCTTTCATCACCAGACACATCTACAGCTGAGATCCTTTTTGGCTTTGGCACAATTGCTTTATTAGTATTGGAATTAGTTGCAGTTATCCTTTGCATTTCCCCAGTAGTGTGTTGGATACCTTCTGGCTAGAGGAGCTCATCTTCCAATGTCATATTTTTGGTCATTTTAATACAGTATATAGAGTTTTGTTGACAAAGATACTGAAGGATTGGCCATTTCCTTCTTCAGACTGTTTCACAAATGAGGAAACTAAGACATACAGGAGAAAGTAACTTGCCCAAGGTCGTACAGCTAGTAAGCATCTCAAGTCAGATTTGAATTCAAGAAAATGAGTCTCCCTGACTCTAGCCCAACATTTTATCTACTGTACCACCTAACTTCTGAGACTGAATTTATTTATAATATTGAGATGATCCACATTGGTGAAGCACTTAGAGCTTGATCAAACACACCAAATCAACTCCATGCCTGTCATCAGCATCTGGCATTTGTCTTGCCAATTATTTTGTAACTCTGAAAGAGAAAGAAAGGCTGATGACTTTGGGCAATTTTTTTACTTAAGTATGATTCATGCACAAGTCAAGACATCACCTACAAAGTCAATGATACTCTTCAAAAAGGAAGAACAAACAATAATATGATGATCCCACATTGGGATTCCATTGCATATCTCTATTGATAGGCTTATTGGATTTTATGGCACAGAATGGAGGTTTCACCTCATTAGAAGTCTTCAAGCAAAGGCTAAAGAGCTACTGGAAACTGAAAGTATACTTTGGACTAATTTCTTTCTGAGCTCCCTTCTAAATCTCTCATCCTCTGAAGTTTAATGGACATGGCTTGATGATTTCTATATATGGTTTCTTAAGGAAGAAAAATCTCTACTTTTCAAAACTGATCTATGTGGGTAAAAATGAAAATTACAGCAAATCAACTTCCTATGTCAAGATTATGGCAATAATACAGAAAAATTTAAAAATAAAACAATTGAGAGGTTCAGTTACGTGAAAGGTACTTTGCTAATCATTGGGGATGCTAGAAGAGAAAGAGAGAAAAAAGAAAGGGAAGAAAGGAGTAAGGGAAGAAGATAAGGAGTAAGGGAGAGAGGGAGAGAGATAGAGAGACAAAAAGACAGAGAGAGACGAGAGAGAGAAGTGTATACATACATACATAGAGACAGAGAGACAGAGGAGAAAGAGAAGTGTATACACACATACATACACACACACATACACACACACACACACACACACACACACACATCCTCCAAATGCTTACAGGCTGTAAAATATAATGTCCATAGGCATCTAGCATCTAGGTAGCACAGATAATAGACTGCCAGGACTAAAGTAGGAAAACTCATCTTCATGACTTCAAATCTGGCCTTATTCACTTACTAGATTGTGACCCTGGGTTAGTTATTTAATCTTCTTTACCTCAGTTTCCTCATCTATAAAATGAGCTGGAGAAGAAAGTGGCAAACTACCAGCATCTTTTCCAAGAAAACCCCCAAAATAGGGTCATAGAGACTCAAAATGACTGAAGAGCAATAATAAAATTCCCAGAGATAGAAATTATTCTATAGGAGGGAAGAATACTAACAGTTCCAAAGAGCAAAAAAGGTTTATGATGTGGGAATTGGAATACTAAACAACTAAATAAGGTATAGATGACTGAAAGAAAGGGAGGTAACTAGTGTCACTAAAGAATGATTATGCAGATCAATAAAATACAATTGCTCAGTTTAGCTCTCAAGTCAGCCTCTATTTTATGCAATGTCTTCTAACTATCTCTACAATGAGAGAATAACAGTGAAGTTTTTAAGTGGTATAAATGATGGTATAATATATTCTCCAGAAGGGAGGGAAAAAAGGCTCTCTTGATGCATGCTAATCCAAAAGCCTGCAACTCAAAGTATATTAGTCAAAAATCTAAGAAACACTAAGCAATTGTGGGTATTTTGCTTGGAAGAGAAGAGGTGTTGAGCTTTTCAAAATTATAAAAAGGATCAATAAAGTCAATAGAAATAGATTCTTTTGACATTGGTAAGTGACTCACAAATGTAAAAAACATCTGAGATTAAGACAACTTACATGGAGAGTTTTATAGACTTTAATATGAAAGGTAATAAATTTAGAGGAGAAATTACTGCTGAGATTTTTAAAATAAAATATAGTAAATGGCTTCAGTCACACCTAACCTCATTTTTGGATGAGTGAATTCTAATGGCGAATGACGGTGTTTTAAAAACTTGTTCTTTTTACAAGTATTTTAGACAAGTATTTGTTCTCAATCATTTCTCTCTCTCTCTCTCTCTCTCTCTCTCTCTCTCTCTTTTTCTCTCTCTCTTTTTCTTCCAGTATCCCCAGTGATTAGCATTGTAAATTTATTTCTTTCATGGAAACAGAGAGAAAAACATTCAATTCCATTAATTTATCAACTGTATTAAGAATTTGTTTATGTGCAAGATACTGGACAGTGGGAATAAATAGTTGTTTTTTTTTTTAATCCCTTTCCTTGTCCTCAAAAGGCTTATATTCTACTGAAGAAAAAGGGTAGTTCAGGAAAGAACATACACACAAACAAGCATATATACATATATATAATTCCATATTATATTGTTGTATATTATACACATTTTTATAATTTTATAAATGTGGGTAC